>NC_047145.1:12629943-12708707 GCF_009829125.3 Periophthalmus magnuspinnatus | reverse complement strand
GTAAAAATACACAAAAGCCAAATCTGCAAGTCCCAGTACAAAACTTAAAGAATACATATGCATTTTTGTGACTCTAATTCCCTTCTAATCATGATTTTGGTCACCTTGGGATAAGTATTTCACATTTTCAAATTTTAAATAATGTCTATATTTGGTAAACATACTTTATAAACTACCCCTCCATTTCCAATGAAGCATTTAGGCTGCTGTCAGCAACAGGAATTAACAATGAGAAAATAAACAAATAAAGCCATTAGGAAGGTGCGATGCTAATAGAGCCATGAGTGAACACAATTTGACCACAGGATGAGTCTGGTGATGGTTTATGGGCTTAAACACTGTGCAGGAGAAGTTCAGATTTTTACCTAAGATGCAACAATCTGGGCAACAGGCAAGAAGAGAATTTTTGGGTGCTCAGAGAAGATGACTTTGGGTTCATGAAACAAACGTGAATGTAGCAAATTATTAGTGTATTTATGTTTTTGATGAGATAACAACAATATAACAATGTAAAAGCTCAAAATTAATTTAGCATATCTTTCCTTTAATTTATGCAAAACGGTTACCCTTAGATGGGGAAAGATGTCACCAATGCAATGAAGGAACAATATTATAAAAAAGATGTCTTCTTGAACCTTGACACTGGTGATGCAGAGAAGGAGCTGTATAGACTGAGCAGGCTGATGGTATGAAAATTTAGCATGAAGAACTAAGGTAAGAATCACTTGAAAGGTGATTGGTTGAGAAAACAGGAAGCTTAGATTGGCTGACATTGAAAGAACAGGTTACAAGTTGGAGATGTATAGACTGACAAGGCTGATGGTATGAAAATTTAGCACAAATAACTAAGGGAGATAGAAGGCATTTTGATTCACTTGAAAGGTGATTGGTTAAGAGGGGATACAGGATGCTTGGATTCGCCGACATTGAAAGACGGGTTTATACAAGGTCACAGAATACATCTTCTGGTTTGAATTTTCTGCTAGCTTCATCTTTATTAATCCTGCACATTTTCAATGTTGTGTTCAAGATGTTGCCCTGAGCCCCACAACATCTCTTTTGCCTGGCAGTCCAGTCCAGGCCAGTCGTATGAAAAACCTTGTGTTGGGAGCCAATTAAAAAGGCATTGAAAAGCATGAGTGGAGGACACATTACTCACAGCTTGTGTCTATAGATCACATTCAGACTATGGCAGAGTTGGCTGTTTGTTTGGAGAAGTACAGCATGAATATTCAATGGGATGTTTGCAGTGAGGGGGTGGACACATCTGCCGACTCACCTTTGAACTTTTCTACTGCCAACAAGTGCACTAATGAAAACTACTTAGAGGTGGATGAGGATTTGATATTGGATTTCACTATGGCTTAAATACTTTTATTGATTTAAATGTTTACTATGTAACTTATCTGGGTGAGGCTCCACCACTTGCTTATCTGAAGTTGTCATTTCTTTGCCTAGAATGTTCCACACAGTATGGCATTAAACTTATTCATCTTGCTGGAGGCCAAGTTACAGGTCAGATCTCACAGAAAGACACAGACCTCACTCACAGAAAGAATGCATGCACAAAAAAACACATGTAAATATGCAAGATAAACTAATTTAATGCCACACTGTGGAACAGTTTTGGCTGGTACCCATCGATAACATTTAGGTGTGTTCATAGCCATAGTGTATAACTAGTGCGTAACTATAACTTAAGATTTCTGAACTTCTGCTTCTGTTAAGCATCTAGTGACCACCAAACTCTTTTACATATTACTGATGAGGAGACCACATAAAATACTATCAATACAATATTATCAAATAAACATTTTCTATACTTTAATATGGGGATTGGCTTTACCGCGCATTTCTATGTGGTAAAATGCTTGAATTGACATAACTTTGGGTAGCCAAATTAATAGAGAATTTCATGCCTATAAATGTCTGTACGGTACTGCCCATGTCCAGGAAAATAATATGAAAAACTTCACCAAAATGGTAAAACTATGGAAAAGTAACATTTTAGTAAAATCTTAAATACAATGCAACTTTTAGTGAAATGTGTGTTCCAAAGTTTCATATGCACTTTAAGCTCTGCGCCTAATAACTATAACTATACTTATATAATCCAGGTATATTTTTGGGTACGAATGTAGACCAAGCTTACATGCTCAAAAAGTCAATGTGATACAATATGTTAGGCCTGTCACAATAATTACTATATCGACTTATCATTCAGATTATGTTACTCATTTTTGGGGGTCAGTATTTACTTTTTCTTTGTACTAGTGAGGAACCTTTTGTCTTGTTCTGTGAGCAGAGTTGAGATGTAGAGGTTTGAATAAATCATTTTTATGACCCATGATAGATACAAACTACTACAACAGTGTTTTCTGCTATTTATTGCAGTTTGTTTGCTCATTTTGATTATTGTTGGGGGTTACTTTAGGGTTGTTATGTCAATTGCATACTTCAATTTGAATATTACACTTCAAAATGTGTTATTGTGACAGGCCTAAAATATATATAATACATTTCAGCTCTTGCTAACAGTGTTTTCATATAGTGATTGCAGTAGGCACAATATTCATAGATGCACATTTCATAAAACCCGATCAAAATGTCTTTTGCACCAATGTTTGACATATCCCTCTGAAATTGTTTACACCATTAAAGATGTAGAAATCCATAAAGTCGTTTGAAGAACCAGACGAGGAGCAAAATCAAAGATACAAAACTGAAAACGTGGTGTGCTCAAAGAGTTTATGAAAACATCCTCTGACAAACATGCTTCTGAAAGTACCCATAAAGTCTACTACAGACACTCGCCTGCAGGAGGGAGGGGCTTCAGCTGTTTCCAAGCAACCGTTCACTTTCTGTTCGGACCAAATGAACTCCTCTCATCTGCAGCTCTGGACATAACGAGTCTCCACCGGCTTTGTCAAATCACAGAATTTATTTTTTGGTGTATTTTATTTATAGACAGTTGGGATTATGGTTTACAAATAACTTTTTTGACATTTTTGGATCGTGCAAAAGATAGAGGTGTCCAAAGATATAAAGCACTGCGGAAGGAATTAAATAAGATTATAGTACCCATGCAAAAAATGTCTATTCTTCTGGCCTGTACTTGAAGTCACAGTACCTGACGCTTTTCTTAAAAAACGTGAAAAACACATCTAGTTCATTTTAAATGGTTTGCAACAGTCCTAAGTTATTCCTCACTTATCTTATGCATCCGACCATCCAAATTAGTTGGAGTTTTGCCATCATGGTAAAGTAACAACTAGAATGGTAACGTACACTTCCTGATTATCAGACAAAAAAATGCTTTATTAGATGCAGACAGTACACAGCAGACTTAATTTGACCTCAAAAGTTGATTATACAATATATCTGTACCGGGGTAAGACCGATTTTGCAGAATTACATGGAAAAAAAGCAGGCACATGCCCTTTAAAGGTGCACTATGTAACTTTTCTGTTTTGCCTGAATTGTTGCACAGTATGGCATTAAAGTTTTCCATCTTCTTCAATTAATTTAATCTTCCATACATTTCATTACATGTGTTTTTATTGTTAAAATGTACATTGAAAAGCATGCATTCTTACTTCTTACTGTGAGTGGGGTCACCTCTCCACAGATCTGACCTGTAACTTGCCCTTGTGGTGTCGCCTGCTTGTCACTATGGAGATAGATAAGTTTAACTTTGAACGTTCCAGGCAAAGCAATCTCCATGGAGACAAATAGGGGGCTGAAAAAAGTTCCATAATGCACCTTTAATCAGCCTCATTTTGTTGAATTCTTGTTCTGTAATACATAACTAGAGGATCAGTCTGCGCATCGTTTAGGCTGATGGGAAAATTGGAGACACAGTGAGAACATGCAAACTCTGCACAGACAACTCATCTCGTCTGAGAATCGAACTTGAGGCCTTATTGCTATGAGGCAAGAGGGCTACAACAAAGCTGGCATGCCAACATTTTTAAATACGTATTGATGGTACTAGTCTCAGTGAACTTTGAGTCTCATTTAGCTCCACTACACTGTATATGCTATAGGAGAATACAGTGTGAACAGATTGTGAAGGTCAACTCCACTCTGGCCAGCCTGAGTAATGTGTTTTGTTCCCACAGAGTGCAGAGCTGTCATACACAGGAGCTTTATTTCTTTGTAACACAAGTTAAACTGAAACTATTCCACTCAATGACATTCAGTAGGTTTTTGAAAAATGTGTGCTTGTATGGATAGTTTACATACTCCTATTTGAATAATAATATTCGCCCGCCTCATGCAAGAGCCCTATTGCATTTGTACAATTTTGAGGAAAATGGCAAAAATCAGGCACTAAACAATAATGTATAAACAATTAAATGGTATAAAAATTTTGAGTTCAGTGAACTCTAATTTTAAGTGAACACCCAGAGAAAAAAATAATGAAAGACGGCTCTGTAGCGGCACCTCAAAAATCGATTTACATTGGCCCAATGGGAGCCCGGCCCGAAAAATGTCACCGTAGACAAATGAAACAGCATCAAAAAATAGGTCATGTTAGGACGTGTAAAAAATGAAATTATGGCCCCGCCCTAAACCCTACAGGCCTCAGCCATATTTGATCAAACCCGGGACTGACAAAATCACTCATCATAATCTTTGGACATCTGCAACAGTTTTCATCAAAAACACTTCAAACTTCAGAGACAAAACCTATGTGCAATAAAAGCTTATTAATTCACTTTCAATTAAAATGTGGGGTGTGGTCATAGTGATTTTTCAACAAAATGTCAGTGTTTGGGAAAAAATTTTTTTAAATTGTGTCTTTCATAAACATTGCCGGATTTGAATGGACCCAATGAAGAGCATGTGCACATTTCTGAGCTGCACGTAATGACATGTAAATGAGGGCTCTATCTTTTAAGATGGCTCTATGACGCCCCATACATAACATCATCACATTTACATAAGTCTCAGGGTGTGGTCATAATAAGCTTTTTTGTGTGTTTTGATAATCTGGACATAATGATATGTGAATTAAACCTGTATCTGACTTGTAAGTGGCTCTCCAGCGCCCCCTGCAAAGTTAAAATGTGCTTGAAGAATTTAGTTTGGTGTAGACAAATAAAATTTGGTACACAGCCTCTTTATATCATTCTGAACTAAAAAGACAATGAAGGCCACATCCTATCTACATGCACATTTGCACAGTCATGCCTCAAAAACATCGATGGAAGTGACAAAACATTGCTTGTTGTAATCCAATGAAATTTTGTACATATATTGTTTAACTGAAAAAAACTTTGAATCAACATATGAAGATTGTCCAAAATCTAGCCCTTGTACTTTAACAAACTTGTCCTAGGATTTTTATTGGATGGACTTCAAACTGAGGTGCCTAAAAGGTGTCTAAAATCTAAAATCTAAGCTCTAGCTAATGTACTTTAATAAACTTGATCTAGGGTTTTTATCCGACGGACTCCAAAGTGATGCAGACTCATCAAGACATATCATAGTTGTTAAAAGAAGCCTTAGAGTGTGGTCATAACAAACAACAAAGTGGACACTTTGAAAGTATAAAAATCCATGTGACTTTTGCAAAAATGGTCGGATCTGGATGGACCCAGTGTAGCATTTGTGGGTTTGATGACCCGGGACATAGTGATCTGTGAATTAAACTTATATCTTTAAAAATGTCTCAGCATCTCCTGCAATGTTAAAATGGGATTGAAACTTCTAATATCAAGACAGGGTTGATATAAATAGTTTTTATTCTGAATTTCAGTAGCAGAATTTTTAAGTATGCATTTTTAATGTGTTTTCAAATAAGTAAAAAAAATGGCCCTTCTAAATATTTAGCACATACATTATCAAGCCCTCAAATTCAACTGTCTAAATTCAGAGTGTGTCTGTCCTCCTCAGTCAGACATTATCGATTGCTCATGTCTTGGCACCTTGGATCCTTACTGTGAAATTTTTCACTGTGAATTTCACACTGTGAATTTAGACTGTTGAATTTAAGGGCTTGAAATTTTCACCACAAACCTATAAAGAGAGCTGTGTGTACTCACATTTTGCACAGTGCCGTCTTTGAATTAAAGTGTCCAAATAAAGTGCTATATTTTTCCTTTAGTCTGGTGGTCAACCCAAACTAAATATTATACATTTAAAGTTTTTAGTCATAAGTGCAAATAATAGTCTCTCAATAGTAATTTCAACAGGCTCAATAAAATTTTTTGACTATTTTTCCATAACTTTTCACTTTCACTTATCTTTAATAAATAGAATATTCTTACCTACCCAAACCTGAACACAATTCTGGCTATTTCACCCACCTCTGCTTGCGCTGTCTTTTGTCCAGGTGGAGGCATGCAGCAAAGAAGCGGAGAAGATCGACTCCCTGATAAACTACTCCAGCCCCACCCTGATGTCCCACGTCCCCCTGTCCGCATTCCTGTCCTCACAACTTCAGACCTCCTGGATCCTGTCCTCTTCTGGGACCGCGGGCCACCCTCTGAACCCCGGCCTGGGTGTGCTGCTGGGACTGCTCCTGGCTGCTGCTCCCAACCTCCACATTCTCTAGCATCTGCCATTTTGTTTCCTCAATTAAGCTTTGAAATGAATCCAGCCTCTGTCCTGTTTAGGTTAAGAGAGCGAGACAAATACATGCACTGCAAAAAAAGGAATTATTATACATACATTGAAATTCCATCTTAATTTGAGTAGTTTTGACTTGCTTAAATATATTCAGTTAAAGTTACATTTTGGAACGTTTCAGGTTGAGGGTCTGCCACTTGCTTGTTTCCACAGAGATATTATTGCTTTCACTGGAATGTCAAACAGTGTGGGATTAAATTTAGTAATCTAGTAAAAATGCATATTTTGGGGTATGTTTTTAGCTATGATAACATGTGTAACTGAATTCCAAGATAAGTTTAATGCCTTGCTGTGGAACATCCCAGGCAAAGCAATGACATCTTATGGAGCCAAGCAGGTGGTGGACTACCCAACCAGAAAAGTTACATAGTGCACCTTTAATTGTCTTATATTTTTGACTTATGCTAAAATGTTTTAAAATATTTAGTAAAGAGGGAAATTTGCACTTGGAAAATACAACAACTTTACTTCACTTGCACATAATTTAGCCTGAAATTTTCATCAAATCAGAATGTTTAAAATTATGTTATAAAACACTGAAGTCAAAACTACTCAGTTTAATTAAGCTGTTCCTTGCAGTGCATTTGACCAGCCCCATGTTAGTAGAGAGAAACAGGATGACCTAGCATGCCATGTCTTCTGGTCTCTCTCTCTCAGCTCTTGACAATCATTCCTATGGTGCCTTCTGCGTTGTAGCAATCTGAAGCTAATGCCATATCAGTATTCTATTCAAATGAAGGCTAGTGTACAGTGCCTAGCTTCTGGTGTGCGCTCCAAAAATACTATCTGGTTAATTTTAGGTCACTTTGGTAGAGCAGATGCCCGGGGATACATAGAGGGTATTCTTTACATAAACACCTGGAGGGGAGGGGACCAGCTGTTACCCTCTCATCCAAACAAAGCAACAGCAGCAGTAGGAGATAGAGATCAAAATAATCAATCAATAATCCAAAAATGTATTGCCACTGCCAGGGAACAACTTTTCACAAACCTGGAATGTGCGTTGGCAGTTTAATGCTAACATAATAGGCATTCATTGTAAACTACAGTGTACAGGATAAAATACAAGTCTTATTACTAGATTTAAAAAGGTATACCATATGGACTGAATAATATAACAAAACTAAATCAACTTTAGCCTGTTTTGGTCAGTATTTTAGTCATTTCTGATCCTTTTTATATGAAACAAAACCGGACAGATAGTGTATTAAGCATCGGAATTATTCACCACAATGACTTTATGAGCACTTTTCACAACATTCGGAGCCCAGAGTTTTGCTGTAACGGTAAAGCTAACAGAAACTAGCAAGTTAATACGCACAATTTGAAGCTACAGCGCCACCATGAGGCCAGAGCAGGACCTGTCCACTTTACCTGAATGCACATTTATGTCATAGTTATGTGACAGATACGCAGTGTTTGGCCCTAGCATTGAACCTCCACCTCTGCAGTGTTGGACCCTGATCGCGGCCAGTATGAGGAACACTAAAGGGAGAGTTCCAGTGTACTTTTGTAAAACTAAAGCCATCTGAACTTTTGAAGGACAATCAGCGGTGGTCATTCTCTCTTTTTTCTCTGGAAATGACCATCTTATATGAAGTCAAGCAAAATGCAATATATTTGTTGATAAATGTCTGTATATTTGTTTTAGGGCTGCATGATATCATATTTGATAACTATGTAGTGTGTATATAACAGTATTCCAATATTTTCATGTACTTTTTAACAGTAAGCTTAGTTAATTTATGAGAAAATAGCAAATGCTCAAAGGTCCACTACTTTTAGGATGGCGGGTCTGCCTCTTCCTTGTCTCCATGAGGATGCTATTGCTGCCTGGAATATTCTGCAGTATGGCTTTAAACGTATCTAACTCCAGCAAAGCAATAAAAGTTCTATGAGGACAAGAAGGTGGAGGACCCTACATCAGAAAAGTTACAGTACATCTTTAAATTTCCCAAGGATGCATCGATCCAACTTTTTCAGTTCCAATGCTGATTCCAATTCCATTTTTTAGCATCTGCCAATATCCGATATCAACCGATTCTATTGCAAAAAAAAAACAGCATTTAATTCCTTTTAACAAAAAAATTAAATAACACAGAACTGATCCATGTGTTATGTAGCTGTTATTTATTTCTCACATAGCTTCTTAACAACTTTGTATAAATAAAAATTCAAATCTTATAAGACTTTCTGGGCCAACTACGACCAGTAAATAGTCTTATTACATCAAATTATAATTCAACCAGGATATCGCCTGAACCGATTTGGAAGCCGATATCTGATGTATTTAGAAGTTAGACACTTGTACACACACCATATCAAAATTGGGACTAAAATGGGACTAAGACAGAACTAAATCTACACTATACAGCAGTGGTTCCCAACCTTTTCTGTCTGGAGTACCCCCTAAGTCAGGCATACCCAAAGTCCGGCCCGGGGGCCAATTGCGGCCCATGTACAAATTTCCACTGGCCCACAGCCTCTGGAATAAAAATAATTATGTGTGGCCCATCAGCACTGTTGATCAGTGTAAAATACATATGTTCAAACTCGCTGAGTTTTATCACCAACTGGATAAAGACAGGTTTAAAGAAATTCACACCTTTGCTAAGAAAATGCTGAGTTTGGTTCGACATATTTGTGTGAGAAGACATTCTTGGTTATGAACTTTAACAAAAACTGTGCGAGGACTAGTCTAACTGACTCTCACCTGCATGACACTTTGCACATCAAAAACAGTCTTTTAAGCCAGACCTGGTTTATTTACTACAGTCCAGATCTCAGTTTCACTCTTCACCCCAACATTTTCACATCACCAAATCTGGCCCTTTTTGCAAAAAGTTTGGACACCCCTGCCCTAAGTGTTACCTCACATTCTGAATACCCCATGTTAACGGTACAGGTATTTCTTAAGTAATTATAAATCTGTTTACTAGTACAATAAAATGTATGCCAAATTTATCCCCTTCACCCCTGGCTGGGAAACACTGCTATACAGGACCAAACCATGTCTTCTTTCGGACTAATCCAAGTTCAAACCAGGACCAAACTGGACAAATGTGAAATTGCATTCAGTCTTGGTCTACGATATAAACATTGTGTTATCTGACATTGCCATAACCATAATTGTGCGATATATGCAGCCCTAATTATGACTTTGAATGCCTCTGTGCCAGGTTGAAATAGCTTTTAATGCATGACAATTTGAGAGTTGTGAATGTACTTATGTATCAGTGTTACTGCACAGGCAGCTGCAGCTCCAACAGTATTTCAACTCACAGCAATTTCTTTTTTTGTTTACATTGTGTTTTTATACTCTATATTGAAGCTCTGTAGTATTTTCACACGTCCTCATCAGGATTTGAACCAGCAACTCTTCCATCACTTTGTCTTTGTGCCTTTTAGCAGTTGCACCAATGTGGAAGAGACCGAACCAGTATTAGTGTGTGGAAAAGCTCTGGTCACAATTGTGTTTTTAAAGTTGAAATGGGCAATAGAGGTTTATCTTCTAGTATTTTTTAGATTTTATATTGCATTTTTGTAAAAGGTTTGAAAATGAATTGTACAAACTGATTATTTATAGTCACAGCATCAACCACAAATTGCCTACTCCAGCTTTACGTCTGTGTATTTTTAAGATTAGATATTACTATATGACTATGTACACACTTTATCATTTAAATGTTTATGAATAATTTATAATATTGTGTCTTATGTAGCGTGTGTTTGCATGTATATATTGGTTGAACGAATCATTGGAAATATATGGTGACATTCCATTATGAAGATACAAAGTGGTTTTAAGAGGTACAGTAAGGGCATGTCAGGATAGTGGAGTATGAACGGTTCCATGTGTAGACAACTTTTCTATGATTAAAGGTACATTATGTAACTTTCCTGTGACGGTCTACCACCTGCTTGCCTCTATAGAGATATTGTTGTTATTCTATGTGGTGAAGAGACCTCGCTCACAGCAAGAGTGCAAGTTTTTCAAGTTATAAAAATTCAGTACATGTTAGAAAGATACATTTAATGCCATGGAGACAAGCAAGTGATGAACCCCTAACCAGAAAAGTTACCTAGTGTATCTTTAAGTCCAGAAATGTTTGTGTTTTTGACAGATTATTTCTGAAACATTATTATTCACATCGGTTGTTTTGGGTAGCAAACATGATAATTAAATTGGTTTCAAATTTGAGTTATATTTCTTCCATAATGGTTACTATGGAAACTCGCTCAGGCCTAAAAGACATATTTCAGCAGACAGACAAATAATTAAGTAATTTGCAACCAAATTACAACAAATATTTATAACCTCATTTTTAACCAAACAAACAAGAAACACTATTAATTTTACGACACTTTGGAGCCAGCAATTTAATATACTGCAATATGAGAAGTATTGTGCATGCTATAGCAAACATAAGTATGTCTAAAATGTTTATGAAGTATTTACATTTGTTTTTAATTTGTGTGACAGATATTTTGTGTTTGAATTGTAGTCTGGATGGCCACGTTGTCTTGTCTTCCATGGTCCCATTTAGTCACAAATGTTTAAAATTTTCACATCTTCTACATCTAAATACAAAACTAGGATTAGCATGCTTATTGGTTACAGATTATATGCAAGTGCCTTAAATGTATAGAAATCAATATAAAAGGTGCATATTTCTTTCAATAAAAACAAGAATGTTATTGTTGTGTTTTGCCAAAAAAAAAGGCCAATAAATAAATAAATAAAAGTCAAGGTGGAGTGACCACTTTTGTTGTGGGGATGGAATAAATGTAAAAATATAAGGAGAGTCCCTATAAAATGTTCTTTATTGTTATTTACATTTATCTACACGTTACATTTAACTAACTTAATTGTCTAAAAAGTGGTGGTTCTCAATTTTAAAGCAGACCTACTATGCAAAATTCACTTTTCAGAACTTTTAACCATGTTCTAGTTGTTTCCCCTCATCATTTACCCACCCGAAGTTGTATTTGGAGTGATTCTTCCAGGTCATGTTCAAAATGCCATTTTGCCGATCAAATCTTGTTTTCTTTTACTCTTCATCTGCCTTTCTGATCACACACACACAACATGAACCAGATCTGACAGTGACTGAACAGAATCTGGCCCACATCATTTAATATTGATAAGTTTATATCCAGAGCGGTTTGTCACATGCACGCTGATGAGTCACTGATACTGTGACATTACACCGTCCTTTTTCAAATCAGAATCCGGGTTAAGTGTTTAAGAGCGTTTTGCGTCACCTGAAGATTTCTGTCCTTCTCTCGAGTGGATACCTTTTTTAAAACTTAATAATAAAATACCAAAAATACCATTTAAAAAAATGATCTTTGAAAGAAAAGCGCTGGATATTTCCTGTTTATAGTCTAGGCCAGTTTTGGTGATATGAATGTGAATAATAGTCTAATAGCAATAGCAGTTGTAGTATTCAGCTAGTTGTGTTGGTATTCTGTTGTAGCCAATCAGTGGTCTTTGTCACTATGAGTAACAGCACTAATTCGATGTGGCGTCCTGTAGGGGGCAGTATGACCAGTGCGAGGTGTTCACTGTCACAATTTGAATGTAAGTATGAGCTCTTTCCTCCGTGATAAACACAGTTGTAGTATTGAAGAGGTCACAGTAGGGTGATTTTTCCAGTCTTAAAAGAACTGTTTAACTTTGCAGTGGTCCAAATGTATTCCTAATGCATTCCTAGCATCCTAATTATTCACCACAATGAGTTTGTAAGTGCTCTTCACAACATTCAGTGCCAGAGCTGAGTTTTGTAATTACGGAAATACTTAACAGTGCAGCAGCCTTACTTCCTGGTTTGCGAAGGATAAAAATGCTTTATAATTGGATGCAGACAGCACAGCGCAGACTCATTTTGAATAGAAAAACTATTTTTTATTTTATTTAGGCTACATGAAAAATGAAGGCTACAGTCCCACCAAAAAGGCAACTTATTATTTGGTTTAATAATATTATAAAGGCTAATTAAATGCCTCATTAACTTGTAACCAATGCAGTAGTGAAAGCCAATTATTCAAAGTATTCACTGCCAACTGCAATTAAGCTGCAGATACTGTAGCCAAGTTTGTGGACCAATGGGGAAGCCAGCAGACGATTATGTACATACATTTAGATTTGATACTACAGAGTAACAACATAAATTGGTTATCCTAGCCTACTTAGTTACTTTATGCATTCTACAAAAAAGACATGCTTTTTGGGATAGCCTATTTAGTGAACGTTAATATTCATAGATTGTTATTTTAATTTACTTCATTGTAATTCACAATATTGATCTATAAAATGGTTCATTGACTTCCTGTTCAAAACCCCAGAACTGATTCATAGTGAAATTTCCCGAAAGCAAGCAGCAGATTTGGCAACATGATGGCAACGTGACATTTCTGAGTCCAACGTGTACGGCTGGGATTTTTTTTTTCTTTAAACGAGTGGGCGGGGATAGAAGGTAAATGAAACTGCAATATTTAGATGACTCAAGTCTCACATGCAGAATACAGGACTACTCAAAGATGCATGAATCAATCAAAATACATGTATGCATATTGTGAGGGAATACCGTTGTCATGGTACAAAGCTAATAAATGTCAATATTCCATAACATGTCCCCTTTGAACTCTTTGATAAATTCACAGCCCCCCATAGCTTCAATCCCATATGTATATTAGCCTATAATATGTATGCGAGGATGGTGCATAGTCTGCGTCACAGGAGATGTTCTGATCTTTTATGCATTTGCTTTGGACAGTCTCCAGCTCCCGCCATCGCATCACTGTAGATATGAATGTTTAATGTATGTCTATGTTACAAGGCTGAGCTGGTTCTCTCGAGATGTGAGGACTGAAGGAAGCAGACTGTACTGACTGAAAAGGACTTAAAGGAGAAGAGACCAGGGACCAACCAGGACCAGTCAGGGATCAAGCTGGAGACAGTCAAAGACCAGTCAGCCTTGTTTCCACTGGTTCACTATGGAGCTAAACTGAACCGTACAGCTCTGTTTGAGGGGTCCGCAGTGGGCACTTTAGGGTACAAGCTCCCAGAGGGGTTCGGGGCTGGTACGATGCAGTTATGATGACCAAACAGATGAGACAAGAGAAAACGCAGAGCCAGGCCAAAACAAAATGGCAAAAAGTAGATGTAATAGTTTCTCACCAAACACTTACTTGATCTTGTGATAAACTTCTGTCTTTCCAGTTATAGCAACTTAAGTACTGAGCTGCTCCACAAAACATGAGTGTAGCAAGTGGGTGTTTCCTGTTTATCGATGCACAACAATCCCATATAAAGAACAAACATGAGCTAAACCCAATGAATTACATAAAGAGACATTAAAATATGTCACAGAGGTGCAGATCAATGAAATAAATGCAGACAAAGCTGACAAGAAACCAGAAGAAGTTTTGCGTTTGCGCTAGATTTAGCCACATCTCACAGCACCACAAATCTAAAATGACTAAACTTTAGATTTAGATTTTATTTAGAAAACACGACTTATGGTTTGCTTGGTTTGCTCTCTCCGGGTGGGTGGTGAGTCTCTGCCCCAAGTGGAGGAGTTCAAGTATCTCGGGGTCTTGTTCACGAGTGAGGGAAGGATGGAGCGTGAGATTGACAGGCGGATCGGTGCAGCGTCTGCAGTGATGCGGTCGCTGTATCGGTCCGTTGTGGTAAAGAAGGAGCTGAGCCGGAAGGCGAAGCTCTCGATTTACCGGTCAATCTACGTTCCTACCCTCACCTATGGTCATGAGCTTTGGGTAATGACCGAAAGGACAAGATCGCGGATACAAGCGGCTGAAATGGGCTTCCTCCGCAGAGTGGCCGGGCGCACCCTTAGGGATAGGGTGAGGAGCTCGGTCACACAGGAGGAGCTCAGTGTAGAGCCGCTGCTCCTACACGTTGAGAGGAACCAGCTGAGGTGGCTCGGGCATCTGCTCAGGATGCCTCCTGGACGCCTCCCTAGGGAGGTGTTCTGGGCATGTCCCACCGGGAGGAGGCCCCGGGGAAGACCCAGGACACGCTGGAGGGACTATGTCTCTCGGCTGGCCTGGGAACGCCTTGGGGTCCCACCGGAGGAGCTGGAGGACGTGTCCGGGGTGAGGGAAGTCTGGGAGTCCCTGCTTAGACTGCTGCCCCCGCGACCCGGCCCCGGATAAGCGGAAGAAAATGGATGGATGGATGGATGGAACACGACTTATGTTTTCAGCCCTGCCCTTGGACCTGGAGCCCTGCCCGGACCATGGAAACACAACTCGACTAAAGGGAACTACACCAAACAGACCAGCTCCAAGGTGGCCCCAAGCAAACTGGGTTAATGGAAAAGAGGCTTTAGGGACTAGTCAGGGGCCAGCCAGCGACTAGTCAGGGGCCAACTAGTCACCAACCAGAGAACAGTGGAGTGACCAGCCAGGGACAAAGACTAAACAGGGACCAAGCAGGGACCTGCCACGGGCCAGTCAGGTACCAGTCAGGGACCAACCAGGGACCAGTCAGGGACTAACCAATGACCAACCATAAAAATGTGAAGCAACAATTTTTAAAGAACAGTTTTGTAAAGTTTATAAAGTTTTGACAAAAATAAATTGAACCCCTGAAATTATTTGCCTGGAATCCAGAATATACACTTCTTCAGTACTATTCGTATAAAAACTTGGACTTGCCAAATATTATTGTACAAATTTGCCTGGTCCCTGGTCACACATTGCAAGCTGTACCACAGTTGGAACATGAATTTTCAATGTCGTCTACTTGTTATGTATTTCACGTTAGGAAAATCTGTTTCATATTTACACACTTTTAAATCCTCTGTGTTTTTGTTTGATTAACAAATCATTAAATGCAAATTAGAGATTGTGCGACAGACCTTGGTTTTATAAATATAATATTATTCAACAAAAAGAAGCATGCAACAGGTAAGTAGAGCAGAGTCTATATAACAATCCTGAGGTAACGTGTCCTTCTTATTTAATGTAATGTTCTATTGTCTGACCCCATACATGCTTCTCTGTATAAACCCTATAAGCTACGGAGAGCAGTGCACATGCAGAAACAGCTAGGCCGCAGTTGGACATAGAATAATAGACCACCATCAATCACTGTCACCCTCTCTGGAGACTGGGGGGTGGTAGCGAGGGGGTGGGCTGTCCAAGCGTATGGGGGAGGGACATGGGCGAGGTCAAGTGTGTGAGTGTCCACAGGGAGCCTAAGAACCAGAGGAGAGGAGACAAAGCCATTGGTTCTTAACAGGGCCTGAGCATCTGTGTGTGTGAGCTAAAAGAGACAGATGGATGATGTGTCTGCATGAAAGCATGGTATAAAACATAAATTAGTTAGAGTTGAAATCAGAAGAATTCAGAACATTCAAAATTAAACTTGTTGTTAAGACAACTCTTGATTCACAATGAACTGCAAGTGACAAGAAAATGTGCATGCAAGTTAAAATAAAAACAGGAATTTTTGATTAAACTTAAATTCTATCTAGATTGAATTAACTAGACCTAGAATACTGGATTATTTTCTTTTTTTCTCCCAAACTAAATTATCTGTTGAATAATTGACTAGTAACAGAATGCAATTTTCAGCACAAAACAATAATACTTTTTTTAATGTTACCATAAGGTCTTATATCCGGTCTGATAAAGTCCAAATGCATACTAAAACTGTTCAGGAAGGCTAAAATTTTGTCCTGTTAATGTGATTTTTTGCAGTATTGATACTTGCTCAAATGAATATCTAGTTTCAAAATTTGTTTTAGAAACAATTAGTATCGGATTTCTGATACTTTTGACAATCCTACTGTGGACTGACACATTTGCACTGGAAATAAATTATAAATAAATGAGAAAATAAAATATTGTTTAATAAAAATGTATAGCAAAAGTATAGCTTTACAAAACTGTACTACTTTTATTTGCATTTCTTTTCTTCTAATAAGATAAGACTAACAGTCATGATAAATTGCAAAATGCTGAACCACAACTGCGTTATTTTTTCACTTTCTTATCTCACTGAAGTCCTTCTGTTGTTTACAGGAACATATAAGAATGACATGTCACCATAGTTTTGACTGATACAGTGGGGCCTAATAAAATCAGCAGGGTAAACTTAAGTGTTTAAGATTGGTCTATCAGAGAATTTAGTTTCATATTAGTTCACATTTTTATCCAGTTTTGACTTAAATTATGCAATATCAGTCAATGTACATCTGTGTAATGTTAAAGGGCCCATATCACGCTATTTTTAAATCTATGTTATACTAAATATAAATATAAATATACCTGTTTGTTTTGTTTCATTCACACATGTTTAACACACAAACCCTGCATATTTAGGAGTTCTTCTCTCAAACTGAAACTATCCACTTTGCAATGTCATCAGATAGTAATATAGTGCTTCACTGTGTTTTAAAACCCCATACACCTTCACTAGAATCATTTGGATAATTTGAATTTCCAATCTCTATTAATCAAAAGGTAAAAGGCAGCTGCTAACCTGAAAACTACCACTTCAAGACATCACATGGTGGAACAGAGCATTTTGAGTTTTGGAGATGTAGACACACATGCGAATAAAACAAAACACAAAAGCTCACAAGACTCAATTTTGCATAATACAGGACTTATAAACTTCTTTGGTAATGTATATCTTTTAAATATTTTCACAATAAATTACTAAAATATGCACTTTTTCCTCTATAATGAGCAGCAACAGTGTTTGTTTACAGCAGTAAGTCGCTCTGGTGGGGGCGGGGTTTAAGGTGGCGCTGAACCAATCGGTACCGCCCTTCCGCCCGAACAAGGCCAGAGGGGCGGGACTTCGCGCGGTTTCAGCCAATCCGCTGCGCCCTTGCTCACTGCAGGGAGAAGTTAGCCGTGCTCTGCCAGTCTGCTCCGAAGCCACGATGGATGCTATACCATGCATTTTGCTCGTCCTTCTCTTCGGGGCGAGCATACACGAAAATTCCGGTAAGTGATTTGATTTAACTGAGCAAATCTGTTAACGCTTTTGTCGCTTCCGCCAAAGTTTGACCCTTGTATTTGTCCTGTTGATGGAGAAAATCTCTTTGTTGGAGAGGCAGCCCGAGTGGAACTAAGATGGCGCAGGTCCGCGGGCTGCCTGCCGCTGCCTGTCTGAGGAATGTTTATTGTCTGCTAAAAGGCGAGCGGCTAAAGTCACACTGGCCCCAAGTGGACCATAGCCCGGGGCTCACTTTACTTTACGATCCCAAATCTTCTTGTCAAACCCCCCAGTCTGCTTGTTTTGTCGCCTGGAAAGATTGTGCACATCGGACTACTTTCTCGCCGTCAGATTATAAAGTTTAGCTGTTGTAATATACTTTGCTTTTCTGTGCAACTCTTTATTATTGTAACTTTGTCTGGACAAAATATGTGTCGTTGAAATGTGTTTATCAGTCGATTGCTTCTGATTATACTTTCCAAACGCTCCATCCAAATTCCGTTATTCGCAGACCACCGTGCGTAAAATCCATTCTTATGAAATTGATGTGATTGCACTATAGCTTAAGTGTATTCTTTTCCTCTTTACATACTGGCATTTCGTTGTATTGAGTTAAACCCAGAAGAAAACACTAACATGAAGGAGCTGATAGGCCCACTACTTGTGATCACCAAAATTTAGGGGGACAAAGTCTGTCTAAAGGCGTTGTGAAATAACCAGGCTGCGCGTACAACAAACTATCTACATGTCCACGTTTCTCTCGTTTTGGAAGGTATTGAATTTGGTCTTCCAACGTGGTGCTTCGTGAACAACCCCTCAGCCCATGAGTCCGCACTGGGGACGCCTCTACTCTTGGCTACGATTGCTCCTTGTAGTAAGAATTGTTGCACGAATGGGCAACAGCTAAAGGGATTAGTGTGGAACTGCTTTCATTCATGCCCACTGCGCTATAGACTCTGGAGCAGAGTTAGGGAAATGCATGTGTTGTGGCTTTTTACAGTCACTGATAAAACCTCATCACCTCGGAAGAATGCTAGATTGGTTCCATGTTGATTGCTATTCATTAGTGGATACCAATAGGCTTCCATTTCCTCCGCACCGCCCAGTCTCTTTATGCTGAGAGTGGAGTCCGTGGTTTGGTTTTAGCAGCTAGACCCAACAAGCACAATATATAACCAATCTAGAAATATCTAGACCTTTTATATATTTGTATGTTTTATTGTGGACCATCACATTTCTTTGTGTCACATTCCTTTGTGTTGGAAACGCAGGCAGAGGGAGTGTATCGTGAGGAGCTGAGCATGCTTCTTCATCAAACGGCATTCATAAGCGGGCTAAACGGGGCCACCTCATGCCAAAAGCAGCGTGGTGTCCTCGGATACCCCCTGCCTGCACACTCGAGCTGCTAAAAATTGATATGTCGGCTCTTGGACACACACTGAGAGGAAGGGAATTCCGTTTTCTTTGTGTGAGAATGGGATTGTCATGGCGTGGCTCTGCGCACGGAGAAGGAAAGGCTGAATTTTTGATCCGAACATGCACTGTATGTTGTTGGTGTAAAATGCAGTATCCATGGCAGAGGAGTGGGTTGTGGTACTGGTCACACCCTGCAGCACCATTTAGAATCACTTTTACTAGTGCAAGAGCTGTGGGTCTAAATTGGGTCCTGTCACTACTGCTGTGTTCACTGCAGCCCCCAGACCCTGATAGGCTGCCACTCCCCCCACCCTTCACTTTGATTTGTCCGTGCACTATTCTTCCCAGGCCCGCGCCCCCTCCCCAGCTCCGGACGGTGTTGTAAGTAAACACATCGCACTTAGCTGGAGAGCAGAGCCATAAAGGACAAGTGTAGTGTCAGCAGCTGGAGCCACTCTGTCACAGAGAGTCCATCAGTGTGTAGATCGGAGGAGACGGATCTGCAGAGATGCGTTAGAGTGGCTGGGACTTCTGTGGGAGAATGTACCTGGACAGCTCATGGTCAGAGGGTGTAAGGAGGCGAGGCTCTTTGCTGCCTGAAACAAGCCATACAAGTCTATAGTGCTTTACAAGAAGGAGAACGACCCTGTTCCCACAAACCAGTAGTTGGACTCAAATGGATTGTCAATACTAGATAAAACAGTCACAAAAAATAATTAGGTGACGAGGTGTGACGCAAGTTATTAGAATAATCATAACTAATGTAAACTAATTTAGTCATTGAATAATTGCTTTTCTGGACTCCAAAACCTGCTATGAAAGAAGCAATTTTGTTTTTAGTTAAACAAAGCTGTATGCATCAAAATGACACAGGAAGTATGTTAGAGCTTGACTGATATGAGTTTTTTCATGGCTAATGCCAGTACCGATTGTTTAGAAACTGGAGCACCAATGGCTGATTCATTCAATATATTTGAGCTTATACATAGGGCCGGTTTTTATTATATCTACCCCAGTTATATGATTTAAAAGTGCAACAAACTAATCCTTGACCTTATTTCTGTGTAAAGCTGTCAGAGAGCAGTGTAGTCACATTTTGAGCAGTGCCGTCTTATTAAAGTGTTCAAATTAAGCTAAAGGTCTCTCCTTAAGTCAGGTGGTTAACTGAAACAACATAAAAGTAAAAAGCGTGAATATCTCCTCGATTTAGTGATCCATCTCTATAATGTACTTTTAGTGTTTTACTTGGAGATATATCGGTGGGCTAATATTCGGCCTTTTTAGCATATCAGCTATTGTCCTTATATCTCCAGCGAATACTTTGTATTTTTTAGGCAGAAAAACAAACAAAGCTCTATTATAGGTTTGTTATTAAAAAAAGAATTGGGGGAGTTGGTAGTAAATAAAAATTAAATAATTTGGGGAAAATAATCCATATTGGCACATCTTATAGGCCACTGGTTGCTCTGTATTAAAGGCCGAGGTAATTGATATCGGCCTTGGCCTTGGGGGGAAAAAAACAAACGTATTGGTCAATCTATAGTTATGATGAAAAACTTTTTTTTTTATCTGTGACTCTACTCCATCAGGATGGCTCCAAGTGGCAACAAAATCAAAGCTTTATCTGGGTGAAATATTGTAAAAAAATCATATTAATGGGCTTTTCACTGATCTAAACAACTAATTGATTAATCTAATTAAAGGAATAATTTAAATTTAAATAACTGTTAGTTACAGCCCTACAGTCGCTCATAAAAATTCAATTAAGACACCATCAACCTATTGCCTGACCAATCATATTACTTGTACATTTATGTAAAATTGATGCGGTAATAACTTGTCAAATAGGTCAAATCTAAAAAAAAAAATGTAGGTGTTGTTGAATATGTTTATAGGTTAATGTGATGTGAAGTATATCACGCTTTTGGTTTGCAAAGACCAGGCTGTAGATAAAAATGTATTTTTGTTGAAGGATACTCAAATAATCAAATGCAGATTGAAATTTGCCAACAACTACAAGCAGTCTTTAATCATCAGAATAAAACTGCCATAACTGAAGACTGTATTATTCATCAACAAATGTGTGGCAGTGTAATTTCTGCTCCCATTCAGGTTTTTTTGTTTTTATTTTTTAGAAACCGGAAGCCGAGCCTGGGCTGATCTTCTCAAGGCCACTGGCTGCTTCCTTTTGTGCTCTGTGTTGTTTAGTTGCACACTGATAGCGGCCCCTGGGAGCCTGCCCTCTCAGCTCTCCTATGTGGGGCCGTGTGAGGGGCGCTTGGGGGCCCATTGTTTCTGTGCAGTGCTTGTTTGTGGCTCTATGCTGTGTGTGGAGGAATGCCACGCATGCAGGTGACTGCTCTGCCTGTTGTTCAGACCTGTGTAGCCATGACTAATGTGAGAGGATGTGCTGGTGCCATTGACCACAGCACAGAGGGGCAGTGATGTGTGAACAGGCGCTCCCCTCTGAACTACACTGGACTGTTGGCCATGCTGTTTACAGGCATTTACAGGCAAACGACAGCACTGCTATTCCGATGCCTCTGGGCTAGTCAAGGTAGCTTGTTTAATCCTCATAAAAATGAAAGGCCATTCTTTTAATGCAACTCTCCAATAAATCTTGCCAAAAGGGCTAGCAAACAAAACGACAGACAACATTTAAGGTCACTGAAACATTTTTCTTAATACTGAATTTAGTCATTGAATGAGTGTCAACTAGAGAGTTTCCACTGTCTCCTTTAGGACTGTTGAAGCTCAGAGCACCCTGCAGACATGCTCTGTACCAGGGGCCAAGCCTCATGTGATCTATGTGCAACAACTGCGTGGAGCTTCACACCTTTTCAGGAAACAGTACTTTAGTATACAGTGCAGACTTGCCCACACATTGGTACTAACTAGTGATGTAACAATATGGAACTCTCAGGGTCACGATATTAATTTCTAGATACGATATTTATTGCGATGTTGTCGATGCCAATTCAACAAAATTAAAGAAATTCTACCATGACAAGCCTCGACAAACCTTTGGTGCAATACTACTGACTGTCATATTCCAAAGAATTAAGACGGGAAGTTTCTTTATAGCAATTATGTCTTCATACTGTCTACAGTAAAATGGAACAAAACATCATGAGATTTGTGGTTTCCTCTTTTTTTTTTTTTTTTTTTTTTGCTGTTGCTGCACCAAAACAATTCATTTAAGCAAGGCAGCTTGTGATTCGACGTACTTACATAATCGTCTGATATCATGATATTTTGGTTATTCTTACATCCCTACCACTAACCACAGCTGCGTAAATGACGCCACATCTACCTAACTTGATCTTTGTCTCATTCAGGCTCTTTTGGCTACAGCTGCTCACTTGGTGGTGATTAAACCTATCTCTTCAGCTAAATGTAAACACAGCCCAAGAGAGGCAATGCGTGAGAACTGTGCAGGTTCAGTGCAGTGACAGTGCTCATTGGTTTATTACTTTTTTTTGAAGAAACTATCCTTTAAAACAATTGCATGAGATTCTACAAGTAAAACCCTAACTTAACAGGAGCCTTATGAGATGAAACATATTGTGATGGTGCAGATTGAGGTTTGTAAAGAGGCTGACTGAGTGACTGAGTGTGGAGGTTTCCTAAAGTGCTACTATGTGATTGTTTCTCACCGTCAGGAGCTGATACGGCCGGGCATGTGACAAGAGGACAATCCCCTGTCTCACTGCACTAATCTATGGCAGCCTTTGTGATTTGATAATACAAGAACCCTAAGCCTACCTGCTAACTCATATTGCAATTTCAACTCGATTGATACATTGCGCAGCCCTTTTCCATGCTTGAACTTTTCCTGCCCCATGTGATGACACTCAGGGCATCCCTATGTTGATGCTTGATTTTAGGGCTGGGTGATTATGGTGATAAAAAATTTATCGTGCTCTGATTCCAGTGACAATCTGCTGTTTTGGTCATATTGTGATTCATTATTTCTGTATTTAATAAATGCACACACTTTTTTTTTCATTTGGTTAGGTGTGAGACTCAGTGTGAGTGAAGGTAACCTTTGAAGTGAGTGAAGTGTGACCTTTCAGAAGCTGGTGACTTTATTTACACATTAAAGACAAAAAGAAAAATACAGTGTTTTTTGCCATAATGTTGCAACCACATTTTTTTAGATATTTATGTGAGGTGCATACAAATTTACAGAAGTTAAATAATTTTCTCAGTCAGAACTGCTTAATATTTGCATTAAGTTGATCAATTTGAGTAATAAGACGAGTCATACCCATTCGCAGGGCTCTCTCTCCTCTGCTCCCACAGCACAGCTGAGTAGAGGCTGAGCTCAGGTCAGGTCTGTGTGGGGTCTGTGTTCTTACAGCAGTGTCAGTGCTGGCTGTGACCCACGAACATATTTAGTATCTGTCCAGGACTTGCCTGAGGCTTCAATTCAACCATATTTTTGTTCTAATAAAAGTAATAAATAAAATCTATAAATTATCTAATAAAATCATTCACACGCAACATTGCACCGCTCCTCTAGCTTCCTCTGTGACTTTTGATCTCTGAATATTTTCAGTGTTCTCAAACAATAGTTTTAGTAAAATGAACGCATACAGTGGTGTACAGCGGACAGGTCCAGGGACTGTAGTTTCAGTGATAAAAGTGAAACTAAGGAGCTAAGTGTGTTAGCATGAGGCACTGACTGCTTTCGGTCAGTGGTTAAGATCTGTACTGCTATTCACTATAATCTGCAGTCTCGGTGTATTCTCTTTTCTTTCATATGACAATCATCTTAAAAGCAAAAACTACAGATTCAGTCAAAACTTATGAAATGCGAGGACACGTGAGGAGGATACAGAGACACGCTGTGGCCCTGACACAGAGCTTTCACCTAAACAAGAAAGCAGTGACTCCTCTTCATCACGCACTCTTACTGCCACAGCATTGGCTATAGACCTGTTGATTAAAATGCTCCTGCCATATTATTGAGATCGACCAAAGTTTAGATTTTGCGATCTATTAATCTTTCAATTTTTGGCACAGCCCTAGAGCAGGTTGTGTGGTTGTAGTGATGTGGGTGCAGCTGCTGAGGTCGGCCGTCTAACCTTCAGTATAGCGAGTGGGAGCAGAGGAACAGATGCAGGCCCATTGTGCACAGCTCACTCATCCATTCAAGGCTTTGTCCCAGGCAGCACATCTAGCTCTGCAACATGCTCATAACTAAACCAACTAGCTAACAAATTCCACAACCAGCTGGGGATGAATCTGTCAGCTGTAAACAAATGTGATTCTGTAATATTAAATGTTCCCCAAAGTTCCCAGGTTAGGACTTTGAAGGGATTGAAGGTCTAAACTAGACAAGAAGCTTTTATCTGATGAGGTCATTGAACTTCTAAGGAAATACACTCACCTAAAGGATTATTAATTTCTCCTTAATGCAATTATCTAATCAACCAATCACATGGCAGTTGCTTCAATGCATTTAGGGGTGTGGTCCTGGTCAAGACAATCTCCTGAACTCCAAACTGAATGTCAGAATGGGAAAGAAAGGTGATTTAAGCAATTTTGAGCGTGGCATGGTTGTTGGTGCCAGACGGGCCGTTCTGAGTATTTCACAATCTGCTCAGTTACTGGAATTTTCACTCACAACCATTTCTAGGGTTTTACAAAGAATGGTGTGAAAAGGGAAAAACATCCAGTATGTGGCAGTCCTGTGGGCGAAAATGCCTTGTTGATGCTAAGGTCAGAGGAGAATGGGCCGAGTGATTCAAGCTGATAGAAGAGCGATGTTGACTGAAATAACCACTCGTTACAACCGAGGAATGCAGCAAAGCATTTGTGAAGCCACGACACGCACAACCTTGAGGCGGATGGGCTACAACAGCAGAAGACCCCACCGGGTACCACTCATCTCCACTACAAATAGGAAAAAGAGGCTACAAGGCCCCCACAGTCACCAGATCTCAACCCGATAGAGCATCTTTGGGATGTGGTGGAACCAATGCCACGTAGAATTAAGGCAGTTCTGAAGGCGAAAGGGGGTCAAACACCGTATTAGTATGGTGTTCCTAATAATCCTTCAGGTGAGTGCATAAGATGCACTCAACATTCAAACACATTCAACAAATTTATGGAGCTAAAATTAATTTTTTTTTTTTTTCATCACAAATGTAAAATTTACAAGTTTCCAGGGTAAGGGTTGAAAATATGGTAAGAAACTTTTTTTTTTCTTACGAGTATTGCAATTATAATTTAGATCTATGATTTACTATTTCAAAATGGGATTCTGTTCACATTCACAAATTCACACTTTAAATGCATGGAAGAATTGACCCAAAAAAATAAAAAAATAGATTTATGAACTAACAAACTACTACAGATGTCACATGTACTTCAGAATATTTATATAGCTAAAAAACTACAGGTTGGCAATTTTTAAAAATGGAATAAGACAAAAAAATTTGTTTTGTGGAGGAAAATATGGTACTTCAAAAATTTCAGCTTTTGCGATTTGCTAATTGTGTCCGTTCAAATTTAATTTTGAGTGAAATTATTTGAAGCCGTAATTCATAGATTACAATTTTCACTTCACTTACATTTTGTCTTTTGTTATGTTCAGGAAATTGCCAATCATTTAACAGTAAATCTTAAAATGAAAATGTTGGCAAAATATATTTAAATAGGAAAGCACATCTTGACCTGGCGTGGGACGGAGTGTAGCGTACACCCACGTCCACATTTCTAAATCCGTGATCAGCTGTGATATGTTGCGCAGACCAGGCGTATGTTTATTTTTCAGTGGACGGCCTAACATGAAGGCCAGTGAGCCATGAGTCATGGAAGCTCAGCTGACGGCTAAGGAAAGGAGTGCAGCAATTTCCTCTTGGTTTGAGGGAAAACAGTTTATCAGCTAAGGATTTGTTGTTTTTAGGGCTACAACAATTAACGTTTTTAATTGAATTAATCCCTGACTAATCCAGTCAACAAAGTTTTGTATTTTGTGCCTTTAGTCATTTTTTTATAAATGTATTTTGTTTAATTATGCTGGACTGAGGATGAATGGGGAGTTGTTGTCTAGTCTGCCAAGTTACGATTGGGGAGTTGTTGTCTAGTCTGCCAAGTTACGATTGATTTTAAATTTGATTTGCCAATTAATTGGCAAATTATTTGAACAGTTGATTACTTCAATCCTGTTATTCAAATCTGTTATTCCTATTATAGTCTAAGTAGTAATAGTGTGCTGAATGTCTTCCCACTCTCTAACCCATTTCTATAAAGTCTACTGTTGTAGGATAAATTAAAGTAGCTTGAGAGTTGGAAGAAGAGGTCTGAGCCTGGAGTTCTAACGCAGGTTATTTATCAACAGTACAGGACCGGGAGACATGAACCCTCAAGGTATTGCGACAGTGTTGGGCCATGTCATCAGGGGTACAATACTCCCAGTCTAATGGACTCGGTGACAAGAATTGAGCTGGCTGTCTGGCAGTCACCTACTATGGGGAAAAACAGAGCTTACAACACCTCATGTTTCCTACTGATTTAGATGTCTGCAAATTCAGTGAAAGTAAAAAGTAGGGTGGGTGAGGTACACAATTGGAAAATCACAAAGGCTGCAACCACAAAATATCCTGTGGTATCCTGTGGTATCCTGCATACAAACCCTGTAGTTTAGATCTGTATATGTTCTGACATGTAGTTCTTGTATTAGTTTGTCTGTTCATTTTTCTTTTTTGTCTATGCTTCTGGACACATTTAAAATATGAACATTGAACAGATTCATATTAAAAAAAAAAAACAACATAAATTCCAAATCTAATTGGGATTTTGTGATTTTTCTGAGAAACTTGGGGATTGCTGTTTCAGAGTATGACTGGTATGCTGTGTGCATGTTCCATTGGCACATTGATGTTTTATCCAGCACATGGTATATGGCTCAGATGACGTGGCATTAGAACAACAGTCGTTTTCAACCATATTACTTGAAGCGACTGATGAAGGGGTTAAATGTATTGACATGGGTCCCAGTCGTAAAGGTGGAAGTGCATGGAGACCAGCACATGTGGTCGCCCCTTACCCCAGCCATGGCCTGCCTGCCTCCTGCTCCGAGTGCTGGAGCTGGGGGGGGTGGGACTGTCTGCAAGGCCTGTCCCGGGACACACAGCACATCTGCTCCGGACAAAGACGTTCTGGAGGAGGGGGCACAAGGGGCACCCCAGGTCATGCTCTCTGGAGATGAGAGAATAACAGGAAATGAGCTCAGAGGCCAGTCCTGAGCGGGGCGGGGGGAGGGGTGCGGCTGTTTCTGTCTCATTTTTGGACAGGCTGCTAATAAAATAGTGATACAAAATCTTTAGTATAGTTTTAGTTGGTCTGAAGGGTGTTAATGTATGTTAGTATTATCTGATTGTAAGAAAGAAAGAGTGATCATTTATAGTATAGGTGAACAATATAGGATTGTAAGATTTCACAATCAAAATTCATGGGATTATTGTATTGTTTAGCAGATCATATTTCAGTTAAATGGCAATGGCAATGGCCCTGGACATGTTTAAAATGTGAACTTTGAATAGAATCCTGCATTTAAAAAAAAACACAAATCTTGCATGATATCAGTCAGAAAACAATTGCTGTTGTTTTTCTAAAATTGTTCAGGGTCAGCCTTGGAGTATCTTGGCATCTTGATGGTAACCACAATCTATAATGATCTTGATGGTAACCAAAATCTATAATAAGAAAAATACACATTTAAACACACTGAAAGATCACACTGGATCTAAAGTGTCACTTGTGTGAGTGTGATGTGCTCAGGATCTGTGGAAGTGAGGCGATGCGTTCAGGGTCTGTTGAAGAGTAATTAACTGCCCTCTTTAGGTGAAAGGACTGCTCAGGGCCAAATGCTCTCTTGAATTACCATCTGTGTGATGAATTCTGCTCTGCTTACAAAAACTTAATTTGTCATGAAGATTTTCATATGCTCAACAGTTCACTGACTGATTTACATCATTGCTGCATGCTCATAAGATAAATTCATGCTGGATACACTTGGGGTTAGCATGGCCCTGTGTCGTCCATGCAGCGCTTGAGTGGTGCAGGCCTGACACAAGCTGGCAGTTGTGTGGACCTCTGCAAGGATGCGCCATAGTCTATTAGCATCAAATCAGCTGGAGGAGGCTACTGTCCTTCATCATATCACTAGTATGTCCTTGCCCCAAAACACTAAAAATGGAAAATGTCTGGAGAAGTTGTATCATAGTTTGGAGTCCACAGAACAGAGGCTGGCTCCAGTGGCCTTGTGTGTTTTGTGTCAGTCAAGCACAGCCTGACAGCAAGCCCAAGTGCGTCACTGGGTCAGTGCTGTCGGCACTGCGCACATCTAGCTCATAAGGTCATTTGTTTTTGCGTGGTCCAACAGTTGTTGTATATATATGCATCATATGTATGCTGTACAATCAATACAAAAAGTTAATAGAATTATAAGTAGGCATATACTCAGGAGCAGTGGGACACAACGCCTCTGTCCGTACTAGAATAGTACTGGAGACTGCAGCTTCCGCAGTGTTGTCACCATACTAAAAATTCAAATTTGATTTCAATACTAAGAAATAGACTCGATACTCGATACAAATTCTGATACCACAGTGATGGTGTTATCAAGATCATTCTAAAGCTATTTAAGAAAAGTTAATCAAATCAATATCAATACTGGCTTAAATGCGTATCTAGTTTAGATACTAGTTTTAACTTCAATTCGTATTTGCTTTTCAATACTTCGCCAAAGACTGGCTCACTGGCTCCTTCATGTGTTATGCATGTCACATGTTCGTGTATATTGTCACATAGTCCATGGTCTGATTTGAGGAAGCCAGAGGCAGATGACTGTGACAGTCTTCAGACAGTTGTTTTTTGATTGTTCTCTTTAAATCAGTAATTGTTTAAACCTAGCTAAAATGTCTGTTCCATTTTGTATGGATAAGTTACATCTAGAAAATGAAAAAAAATACTTTCAATGTAGTCCTAACACCTCACTCAGACTGGACCCAGTCCATCTGCGACTCCAGTGGCAGACCGGTTTAGTTGCGGTGTGATACACACTGGCGTGTCGTCTGAACTTCTCTCGAATTTTGTACTATACAGAATACTTGCAGCGATCGGACCGGAGCTGCACCAGTCTGACCTTGGGGTAACAGATTGAAACTAGTGATGTACGTTAATGGAATTTTCATTTGATACCGATCATTTGAACATGTGTGTCATCGATAACTGTTTAAAGTAAATAACAGTAATACATTTAATATGTTTTAAATTATTTATAAAAATGTAAAACTTGTGACTAAACCAGACCATATGATGCACATAAAGCCTTAAAACATGACATTTACACATATGAAGTAACAGTATTGGGTTGTAGCCTGCTCATAAAATCAATATAAATTAATTATAATCTAATAATATAATTAATTATTACTTCCTATGTCCTGATAATGTTTCATATAAGGCCTACGTTAATTCTTCTTGCCACATTGTAATTGTGCCCTTTTATTTTGTTACATTCCTTATTAAGACTGTGCTTCAGATAAGCCATATTCTGTCTGTGGGTTTCATGCTTTGTGCAATACAGAGGAAAAGGAGTGGACCCGTTGCACTGTGGCTACTCTTTTAACATTGAGATTTGAGATGGATTCTGAATGACAAAAGCTCAAAGCAGCCGCTGTGTATTGTGAATATAGAGGGTGAATATAAAGTTAGTGTAGAGGCACAGACAGTCTTGTACACAGTCTGCTTAGCAGAACATGTCTGCATGACATACACATTTTCCCTAAATCTGCACCACACATCCTCTTGTTAGATAAATAAAATAAAATCCAACTTGATAGTCCAAGCCCTTCATCCCGATAGCATCTATGTCAAGCCACAGCTCTAATGCATGGACTGTCACAGTCTTGGCTGCCCATTGGGACTGCCTCCTATTTTCACTTGTCGTTGCAGTGAAAACTTTCAGATGACTTGTTAGATCTGTTGTAAGAAGCTGTATCCCCTCTCCTATGTCTTGGGGATGGTGCAAAGTGGTTTCATTGAAATATCTTTCCTCCAAATGTTCAAAAAACCCATATACGTAAACACTTGTCCTCTGCTCTCTGCCTCGGCTGATAATTATCGGTGACCAATATTACCGTACATCCGTAATTGAAACCTAATGGTTCCTTGACGGTGGTTTTGTTTGGCTGATGACTTCACTGCTGGCGTTGTAGAAAGTAAGATTGCGCTGTGCTACTGTGTTTCAGTGCTCCCCACTTCCTCCTCCCCTTCTCTGCTTGTGGCCTGTGTGCGAGGCTCGGACAATCCAGTTTGTATGGATTGCTGCTCTGCGGGGCCTTTGTTGTCCGGCCCTCGCTCTGTATTAGATTAAACTTGATCCAGTCTTTTCATTTGGAGGTCTCCCGGGGCTGTGGTGCCAGGTTGGAGCTCCCCTTTTCTCTCCCTCTCTCACACAGCACTGAGGGGTGGTGCGTTCACTGACCGCACGGGCCCATTCTCACATCAGCACATTACAGAGGCCCCACTGGTCAGCCATCACTAAAGCAACAGTCAATTATAGCGATACATGATAATAGAATTTTCTACCGATACGATAACTGATAATTTGAAGATGTGTGTCATCAACAACTGGTATTGTAAAACCGAAAATACATTTTAAATCTAAACTCTTTTGCATTTGTTTTTTGTTTATGGGCCTAAATGTGACTAAAGTTGACCATATAATGCATATAAAGTCTTCAAAATTGTAAATGTCATATTTTTAAGTAATAGTATCGGGTTGTAGCCTTATAAATGAATTGTAAACATCCTATGTTCTGATATTGTTTCATATAGAGTCTACATTAATTATTCTTGCCATATTGTAAATGCTGTTTTATTCAATTTATTTATTGTTTTATGTTACTTTCCTTATAAATAATATGCTTCAGGCAAGCCGTATTCTCTCGCTGCAGGCCTGCAGCACCGTGACTGTTTCTTTAACACGAGATGGATTCTGAGATAAGCTTAAAGAAACCACTATAGATGGTGAATTAAAAATTGGCGGAGAGATGCAGACATATACAGTCCTGTACAGTCTGTGTTGGGCTGCTTAGTGGAAGGTGTCTATGTGACACACGTGTTTTCTCATCTTCACACGGAGCACATGGTCACAGCAGCATCTCAAACAGAATAAAACGTGTCGTGGGGCCGGTAAAAGGTGGTTTCGCTGAAATATCTCTCCTCAAAACATAAAAGAATCTCATACGTAAATTCTTGTCCACTCCATTCTCTGTCTCTGTCCGTGGCTGCTCTGTGAATGGGGCTGGAGCAGGGGCTGGAGCTCTGAGTGAGTGCTCAGAGGGAGAAAATTTCAGAGGAAAAGCAGTTGAATCTGTATTTTGGTATTCTAATTATCGGATTGATCGGATCAGTGAAAATCTCTTATCAGAATGATCAGTGTGGCATCATAATTGCCATTATCAGCCAATAATTATTGCTGAGCTATATTCTTGTACATCACTAGTTTATCATACACTTTATGAACTCCACTTGGCTTCTCTATGTACAAGAATAGCTGCAGTCTCTAATATGACTGGAAATGTTAAATGAAATCATATTACCTCAGTGTTATGCTTTATGTAGGGATGGTCCGAATTACTTTTTGTTGTTGTACAGAAATCGACTTTTCAGAGCTTTTAACCATGTTATAATTGTTTCCCTTCTCATTTGCAATCTTTATAACTTATTTCCAAGATGCCATATTCTCATTTTAAACAGCACTGGTATATGCCCCAGCTCTGTACTTACTTTTTTCTCCAATTTAATTTTCTTGATCTATGATATGTTGGCAAGCAGAATCCTACGTATGATATGGAGCTATCCATTGGAGGTGCCGACAGCTCCCATTGGAAACCATCATTTTCTAATGCAGAAGCCATCTGACTCGTTTCTTTTATTAACTCATTTTAGATGAATATTGAGATTTTAAAATGTGCAAATTTGGAAAAAAAAATTGCACATTTTAAAAGACTTTGGAAAAATGTAACAATTTTCAGCTTTCGACTGATATCTGTGAATACAGATATTGGAACAGATATAGTGCCCATTTCTAGTTTTAATCAGAGCATTGATTCTAAGGATGGACAATATCGGTTTCAGGATCGGTTGATATGGTAACCTTTGTAGAGGCCAATATATTCACTATGATACCGATATTTTTTGCTCTGCTCCATTCTGTGTGCTCTTTTTGAATAGTCTAATGAGTCAAAAAGGAAAGAGCATTTTATCAGTTTATTTGTGATCTTTACATCATCTTAATATAGATTTGTGGGCCTTGCTATGGATTGTAAAGGCTAAATATCAATATTGTCAACTATTGGTTATCGGTCACAGCAGCCGGCCAAATATCGGATATCAGTATTCAAAAATATACATATTGCCCCATCCCTAATTGAGTGGTTAGCAGATTTCTGATTTCAATGGAAGGCTTTTTAATTCTCCGTTTTCTCTTGAGCCTGTTTTTTTTTTCAGTATTATTTTTTTTCTAATATTGTGTAATAAATGTGAGAGGAAATGATTGGGAAGTAACATTTTACAGCAAACTGTTTTCTTCTTTTGTGCAATTTTGAATCCACATCTGTGCTGTAGAGATGATTGATATGTCGCATTCAGAAAATGGGGTAATTGTTTTGAAAATTTGCAAAAAGATAATACTAAATGTCGCCAATTTTGGAAACAACTCAAAAGCTGCAATGCATCTTCCAAACTATTATCTCTTTAAATATTTTTGTCAATTATTTCTGGCTTACACGTTGCCATAGCCACACTCGCTGTCATTTTGTTATGAAAAACACAAAATGTACCTGGTCATTTTCTTCACTACTGGCAGAGAGAGCTGCTTGATTAGACATGTTTTTTTAAGGAAAGGTTTAGAGCTGCCAGTTGCTATGATTTTAAGGACTTGTCCAGGACATTGAAAACATGTGTTGCACAGTATTAAATTGTCATAACACAAACTCTAAAAATCTCCCTCTGAACTAGTGGACTTATGAATTAAGTATTTTGCGTTAGTATCTGCACAGGCTTGCTTTAAAAAAAAGTCTGCATGTACGTATGTCTAGTTCCACAGGGGTTCGGCGGAGGTCAAGACACGCACCCGACTCGTATGATTCGCGGACTGCGAGCATCTCCAGACGCTAGCCGTGTCCTAATTCGACAAATGCACCCTTTGCTGTTCCCTCTAAGCTGCGCACAAAAAAATCAAACCGGAGTTGAAAATAAAATAAACAGACAACAATTCATTCTGCGCTATTTTTCAGTGTGAGTCAGTGAGTGTGACCGGGGACGAGCTGCTCCAGCCAGTTATGCGATTCACAGACGTATTTGCGCAGCTCATCAACGTCATTGACAGGCGTCCTCATGAGCCGCTACTAGAGTTTTAGCCTACGTGGCCGACGTGGAGTGAAAACTCGCTGAAGATTCTAAGTGCTGTTTAACCCCTTAACAGTTCCGACGGCCCGCCCTCGGGCAAAGATCCGCGCGTAAAATTATGCGTGCGTAATTGCATTTTACGCACTGTTTTGCAGCAGTTTTGCGTTTTAAACATGACGAAACGGACAAAACAAAGGAAATACGTGACGAGGACACTGGATGTTTGTACAAGTTAAACTAGAGGCATCTCGGACCTGGAGCGGTTTGTGGAACCGAGTGAAGATCTCATGATGGACTGAGGAGCAGAGGACTTTATGATTTGATGGACTGGATGCTGTTCCTGATCGGTAAGCATGGTTTATTCTGCTATTGACTTAATTGTGGGTCAAATGTGTATTATGTGTAATCATTAGCATTAGCTAATGCCAATCTGCAGTAATAAAGCAGCTGGGTGTGCAGATACAGATTCCTCTCAGTGTGTATTGGTCATTGAATACTGTGACTTCGAACGGCATAAAAACATACGACATAAAAACGAAGAAAAGGAACAGACTTTGCTGTGAAAATGACATGAGAGTGGCCAAGGTGAAGCCATGCATTTCTGACCTGGTCTCTCAAAGGCAACAACAGAAGTCACACTGATTTGCAGTAAATATTCATTATTGTAGCCTAATGGAAATTAGATGATGGGTGTGTGTTAAAATGTTAAAAATAATAAAAAGCATAAATACAGTAAGTTCATTATTGGAATACATAATACAATACAAAATTAAAATAATTTCAGTGTGGTAGTATTAAAAAAGGTCATGTCTTTGTTAAAAGGTATGTATGTAATTTGTTGTGAGTTTATGCATTGTATTGGTTTTATTCTTTGAACACAGTGATGTTAATACACGGTTTATTTTGTGCACCAGTAAAACATACATATGTCTTGAATTTGAAAAAAATTATATTTTATTATTCAATAAAGAAGGGTTCGGTGAATGTGCATATGGAACCGGTGGGGTTCAGTACCTCCAACAAGGTTAAGAACCACTGCTTTAGAGTTAGATGTAGATTTTACAAATTTATACAGAGCACTCATATGGTAACGCAGATGCATATTATACAAAATGACTGTGAAACAGTTCACACATCTATCCAATCAACGGGGAAAGGACATGCTGTTAATCGGGGTGAGAGAAGGTCAAAATTTCAGAATGACACAGGGATTTTTGAGTGATTTTTCTCTACACGTGAATAACACTACAGATATAAAGATGGATCAAGACCAAACTTGTGTCAGAATGTTATCTGCTGTGAGTTTGGGCACCAGAAAAAAAAGGGGCTGGCTCACCTGGCCGTCATGCAGTGGCAAATGTTGTAATGATTAAAAAAAATAATAAATTCAACCCAACTCTAAAGATCACAATTCCAATTAGATTTCCAATTTATGTTTTAATAACAGGATCCTGTTCGAAGGTCACATTTTAAATAAGTCCGGGAGAATTAGGCCTATGAAATGACGAACTAATACAAGAATCACATGTATTTCAGAACTTGCAGTATTGTCATGATACGAAAATTTAAAAAACTTTATTTTGATACTAAGGAATAGACTGAATACTAATTCTGATACCACGATGATGGTAAAACACTTTCTTTTAGACAATAGAATGTAATTTTCAACATTAAACCATAGTACCTTCTTTTACATTATCTTATTAAGTATTAATATCTGTCTCTCCATCTCAGTCATCCAAGTATCTTCCACAGTGGTCTGTCAGGAAAGGTTGATTTCTGTCCTGTGAATGTGACTTTTAGTATCAATACTTATTCATATGATTATCTACTTTCAATAGTAGTTTTAGATGGCTTGAAAACCCTACTTTTACAGACCTAAACTAAAGGGTTAGCAATTTTAGGGAGAATGAATGCAAGGTATTCTGTTGTTTTGAAGGAAATTATGGTACTTATAAAAAATTTTAGCTTTTGCGATTTGCTAATTGCACCTATTTAAATCATGATTTTGATTCAATTGTAATTAATCTTAATGCTCTTCTTTAGATTACAAAAATGCAGACTAAATAAAACAAAGCACAAATGTTTCTGAGGAAACAAGAGTTTGTATTTCTGAATAGCATGTAAACTCAGTCTGCTTCCACTCATCATCTGATGTTAGTCTGTAGCTAGTGAATCAGACGCTCTGAGTCACTGTAGCTGTCTGCTCTCTGTCTCAGATACACAGACTAGTGTAGTGACTGCCGCTCACTTCAGACAATTCCACACATACCATAAACAGGCCTGTCTTCCTCAGAACCCTCAGACAAGTTATGGCTGTGTGCTTTAAGTGTACATCAGACCCAAATAGGACTGTGAGGTGTGGAACATGTACTTTGCTTTTTTTTTATAAAATGAACTGAATAGTGTTTTACCCCTAGTACTAACTAAAATACTTCTTTCATGCAAGTTTGAGTAATCCATCTGCATTTGTCTCTCCACTCAACAGCCTAGCCCTCTTCTGTATAGGTGAAAATGCTCACTTTACTACAGTTTTTCAAATGGTTTTACCAATAGTCTTATACTGTATTCAGGTGCTCCTTTGTGTTTTTAAAGGACATACTCTTTTCATCAGACTCATTTGTTGGTCAGTTGGCAAAAATGTACAACACAATTTACATAAAAAAAAAAAGCCAGATCATGATTCATGTTCACTTTATATTTTGCCATTGCCTTTTGTCAGTTGTGTTAGTTTGTGTTAACTTTCAAAAGAAGCAACACAGACCTCTTATTAGCTAAACTTTTGTCTGTGACCACAGGACTAATGTAAATCATGATGTGACAATATGACCAAATTAGCAGATTGTCACTAACCTTGGGCAGAAAGAATTCTCTTATTTGTGAGTTCACAAACTTAAGAGAACCCTTTTTTGCAAGCTCCTGCTTGTGCAATAGAGCCTGGTCACCTGTGGGCCCGAGACTGGACCAATCACAATTAAGCATTGTGGTTTGCAAGCGCCAAAGCGAACAAACACAAACATGGCAGTACCAACAGACACTTCTGCCTATTTTAGCAAAAATGTAGACTATTTTGTTTTTGAAAAACATCCAGAGTACAAAATTTTGTTTCTTTTTGCCCCGATAAGTCCTGATCGCTTTCGGTGAGTCATCCCTGATTGATAATGTGAAGAACTCAGTGCAGAGTGCTACACACATCTATATGGTGTGAGGTTACATCGTCACAGGGATCAGACTGTGATTGGATTTTTTATCACCTTATTGTCCAGCCCTGCAGTGCATATTTTCTCTACATTATTTAAGATGTAAAAGGTGAGTTACAGCCCAATTAAAAGCCTACATAAGCTGCACACTTTTCCAAAAAGATTGAATCTGGCAATGTAATTTAATGTACGTAATACAACTATTTTTACATCCATAAACTGCAGATAGGAATAGCTTTTGAGCATTGTGAGATTTGAAAGTAGACTGCTAATTCCACATGGGGTTGTGCGCAGAGACTGCCCTCAGTGCACTCTGCTGCCAGTGAATTATTGAGCGCGTTAGTGTTGGTCGTGTCTGTTGCTTCAGCTCACCCGGCCGTGCATGATGTGACACTGAACCAAGGCTGTGCGCGCTAGCTCTGTCAGTGCAGTGAGTTTGTCACGTCCTCTGTATTTCACTTCAGACAGGTAAATATTAGTGCTGCAACAGTACAGTTTTCTGGTTTGATGCACATCTCGTATGATTTGGATTAAAGCTGCACACTAATTTGAGTTGGCACAATTACCAAATCTAAAAGGCAGCAGTTATTTGGATAGTAGAATGTCCCCTGCAAAGAACAGAATCTTCCTGTATTTTTGTATATATCTTGTAGTTTAGATCTCTGTGAACATGTTCTGAAATACATGGGACTCCTGTAATACTTTATTACTTATCAGTTCATATTTCAGTCTCTCAAATGTTAATGCCCGTGGTCATTTACAATGTGCACTCTGAAGAGAATCCTGCTTACAATGTGCCCTCTGCACACAAATCCCAAAGTTCTGCTGTTCTAATTTACTAATTACATTATGTCTTTTCTGTTCAAATAAAGCAATGAGTAATGCCTTTTTTATGGGGCTGTTTTCGTCCTGTTTCTATGTAATGGTGGCATCCTGCATGCACTGTAATGGTGATGTGTGTGTTGCGCCACCCTTGTGCATTGTATTTTGAGGATTGTACTTAATTTAATATATAATATTAAGGATGCAAGAACATTAAGTAAATATTAAGAAATAGATGTGAAGTTGAGCACAATCCACATTTAGATAGGTGTGTGGTAGGGCTGAGTGGTTGGAAATTATATTTAAAGGCTAAATACATAGCTTACAAGCATTTTCCATGTTTTATTGCTGACAAAAACCTTGAGAAACTCATGTCCTTATTCAGAATGGCCCAGCACCTGCTTGTTTCCAAGGAGATGTTACTGCTTAGCTTTAAGCCACTCCCTCTATGTTCTACTTAATGAACTTACACTTTTGCTTTTGTCTTTTGATAATCCACTGCAAACATCCAGTAGCTTCTTTAATGCACATGATACAGGGAATGTTTCGCAGTATGGCTTTAAGGCACAAGTCTAAACATTGATTGTGAAGATCAAAATTGTGCATTCATCAACATAATTGTAAACACTTGAGGAAAAAAAGTAGTATCACATGAATTGAGTGTTTAAATGGTTACTTTCAGTCAATTGCGATTAATCCTGCAGTAATAAACCTCCCGCCATCATAGAAAACATCCCAAAGAGAAAATAACACTTTCAAAGCAAAGTCCCATCTACAATTAAGTGAGTTTGATTGCTTGAGGCAGTAAAGTCTTCCAGAGTTGGGCATATTAATATTCACTCAGTGTGTACTCCAAGGCGCATTCACAAACTTCTGCAAATTGAAATAAATCCGACTAAGAAAAAGGCAATACTGAGTTTGTGTGATTAAAAGTGGTATTAAATAGGTGTTGCTACGTGTGTTGCCACTCAAAGTAAATTCTGTCTGAAGTTCCATCCTGTGCATATTTATAGACCCCCTGTGAGGTCTGGAATGGAGAGTATGGCCTCATCTGCTCCCACTGCGAGCTGTACGGGCCAGCGCTGATTAGGCTGTCACACGTTAAATGTTGAGAAAAGAATGTATTCCACAAGGGGTTTATGAAACTGTGTTGAAATGATTTTTTCCCCCCTGTATTGATCATTTTTGATTTTGGATTTAAACTTTTCCCACCTTATTGAAAACATAGACGTATATAGAGAGCAGGGTAACAGGATCGCTACAGTTTTTATTTCATAAATTTAAAGTTTGGAATGCATTTGTACAATACATTAAGCCAGAAAGCATGCACTCATTACCGCTGTGCACAGAAAGACATGGAGGCGGGTGATATCGCTATCGGAAGAAACATGTGCGATGTCCGTGCACTAAATTAGGTCTTAATTTTCACTCATAAATGGTGAGAAAATAGTCGTTTACTTTCTGTAACTTGGCTTATAATGATTAGAAGCACCAGAGGGTGAAAAAAAAAGGATGGAAAGGTGAGGAGCTGGATCAGAGATGGAGAGGGGGAGCTGGGGCAGACAGCACCACACTCACAGGCAGAGGGAGGCAGACCCTGAACTTGTAGTCAAATTCTTAAGAGTTAAGTAAAACTTGTGAAAAGCGAGTTTCCTGAACCAGAGTTTAGTGACTCCTTTTGTATGATGCACTCTTAACTGCCAACATTGGGCTGTCGATTAAAATGTGCTTGCCTTATCACTGAGATTGACCAAACTTTAGTTTGCAATCTGATCTATTGATCTTTCGATTGGCTCAGCCCTAGTTGGTGGGTATGGTTTAAAGGTTTTTTGGCATGGGAAAAAAAGGTTGAAGTACTATTGAAAATTGATTCAGTCCTAGTCACATTCCCAAATATTACAAATTCTGGTGAAGAAATGAGCTTACTGGTCCTATATTAAAAGCGTTTTATGATGCTAGACAATGATTGATTGAAGCAGAGGTACAATGAAAGTGCCCAGCTCTACCTGTGAACAATATCTGAGCATTCTGAGTTTGTCATTGAAAATTGTGGTTTATTTTATTTATGTATATTGGGTTTAAAGTTAAAGTGTTTAAAGTATTTGTTATTCACCTTTTTAAGACTAAGAAATTATTTTTTCAAAGTATTAAAAAAAGCAAATATACCAAACATCTGTATGCAAGCTTTCTAACAAAGGTATAAAGTTGAGTGGCATTTGTTTTAATCCTCTCACGTTAATTTTAGCGCACATTTTGGCACATTTCTGTTAAATTGCCAATACATTGAGATACTCAAACAATCCAGATATTAATCTTCATGTTAAAACAATGTGTAATTAGATTGGCTGACCCACCCTTGTTGTATTTTGACATATCACCACTAGATGCTATCTACATTACTTCTGTCTGATGTACTTTAAAGCTCCCATGCGTAAGTTTATGTACCAATAACATGCCGGGCCTTCTTTTGTTTCAGCCCTGCAGTGTTACTGTGAGCGATGCAGTGCGAACTCCAGCTGCACCACCGATGGGCTCTGCTACGTAGCCATCCGTCGCTCGGGCAACCGTCTGATCACAGAGCAGAGCATGTGCGTCCACGACAACGAACTGTTTCCCCGTGACCGGCCCTTCATCTGCGCCCAGTCCAACAAGCAGGAGACGGGCATCTTCCCCATCTGCTGCCTCACCGACTACTGCAACAAGAATCCTGACCCCACCAGCTTCCCCGGTCAGTACTTACACGTGAGCATTAGGGCGGCGCTGTGGTAGATTTTAGTGTAGGAAAAGAAGGAAACTGTAACACTTTGGTTTAAAGATTGTCATTGCCCGTTTTGTACAGGAAACCCACTTCGTACCTTTAGCTAAACTGTGCATGCATCGATGGAAAGCGAATATTTTAAAAGTATTTATAGGTAATAATTGTCCCTCAACCAAGACCTGTACGAGCATGTTTTATTATCCTTGTCATAGACTGCAAAATAATTTTCTTTCCTGAATATCATAACTTTTTGTCTACATCGCCCTTGACCCACCTTTGCTCCAACCTACAGAATCTTTTTTGACTAGCTAAATTTAATTTTTAATTATATCAGTAAAAGTCCACAAATGCATGTTCAGTCAATCATCCAGTCATTGCAGGCTTACAAGTGCATTTAAATAGTAATGTGGTGAGCCTTGACCCACAATTTAGCCTAGACTTGAATAAAGTTATTTTGTTAAGATCTTTTTTCTATGTCAGTGTCTTCTCTGACAACAGAAGTGAACCAAAGAGGAAGTTACTCAAGGGTGTGTTTACACTTAAACTGGTCCCAAATGAGGACCAAACTAGGATGAGTCTTAATGAAAATTTGATTGTGTTCCATTCCTGGTATAGTCCTGGTCTAGTCCAAGTTGATTTCTGGCTTTAATCCCAGTTAAGTCCCTATTTTGATGTGCTAGTTGTGCAAATATGAACGCGCAATTAAAATGATTCTAAAATTCTTAGATTTTTTTTATTTTTTTTACAACAACTATAATCTATATGTGTGTTTCTTGTGTCGTCCAGTACCCACGGTGAAGCCCCCTCCTCTGGGCCCCGTTGCCCTGGCAGCAGTCATTGCGGGGCCGGTGTGTGTGCTGTGCCTGCTGTTGGTGGTGGCCTTCTACGTGTGCCACAGTCACAGGGGCCTGGGGGCCGGAGGAGCAGGGGCCCACCACCACAGGGTCCCCAATGAGGAGGACCCCCACATGGATCACCCCTTCATCACAGTGGGAACCACCCTGAAAGACCTGATCTACGACATGACCACCTCTGGCTCAGGATCAGGTCAGTATAGTATTGTCATTATGATATAAAAATACATCAAAAGTGTAGCCTCCTGTTTACGGACACAACAGATTGCACATGAATGTAGAAGTCTGGATGTTATCGAACTGAGAACCGGAATGTTGTTTTACCAAGTGTTGTGTGAAAAGGAACCACTTCTACATGTGGGATGTGTCATACATGTTGTGTGAAAGTGATATTTAAGGATGTGCACAGCCACATTCTACTCACCCTGGTGCATCTTGAGTCCAGATCTGTGGGTGTGTGAGTATTCCTCTCAGGGTTGGCACAGGCTGTTCTGGCCCTACCATAAATTAGCACCTCTCTGTGGAGGCTGGCGCCTTCCGCACACTGCCAGCACACGCCGTTTAGTCACTCTCCTGCTGCAGCCAGCATATTGAGAGTGTGAGGAAAGGGCTCATTTACAGCCGCACATTTGTTTAAAATGTCCCCAATAGTTGTCAGGAGGATGCTATTCTTCAAGAAGGGTGTGACTACCAAACCTGTATTTTCAAATCTATAAGCCTTTGACATGCAGCGAGTTGGAATTGTACACATTTAATAAATCCATTTGATATCTTTAAATCTTACTGTCTTTGTCAAGCATTTAATTTTTTGTTTCATCAAATTGTTGAACTTGATTGAAGGAAAATTGTTAGAGCTTGCTCGCTGTGTGCTTGTCTCAGGCCTGCCGCTGCTGGTGCAGAGGACCATCGCCCGGACCATCATCCTGCAGGAAAGCATCGGTAAGGGCCGCTTTGGAGAGGTGTGGAGAGGGAAGTGGCGGGGGGAGGAGGTGGCTGTCAAGATCTTCTCATCCCGTGAGGAGCGCTCGTGGTTCAGAGAGGCCGAGATATACCAAACCGTCATGCTGCGCCATGAGAACATCCTGGGCTTCATCGCTGCAGACAACAAAGGTGACTGCAATATTTCAGTTTCATTTATTTAATTCAGTCTGTTATGTGGTAAACTGTTTGTTTGTATCAGATCATTTTTGCAGAGGTAATGGGCTGATAGAATTAAAATGATTTCTTTTAATGGTGATTTTCAGTTGTATTCAGATTTTAAAATGTGTGATGTCACTGTCTCACTTTGGGAGCTAAAGCCTTCAGTACCATTTTATATCTCAAAATGTGTTTTTTTTGGCAGTACTTTGGGTACTCCGGTTCTGTTCTTGATATTTACTGTCTCAGAAACCTGAAAAATTGAACAAGTTAATCTCAAATTTTCATATCAAGTGCTTTTCACAACTTTCAGAGGCCAGAGTGGAGTTTTGCAATCAGGCTAATGCATAACAACAACAAGCATGGTAACAGCGCACCAGCATTACTTCCTGGTTCGAGGATCATAAAAAAATGATAAGATGCAGTCAGTGCACAGAGCTTTTACAATACATCTTTCCTGGACAAGACAATATTTTTCTTTATTACCTGAAAAGGGAGTATAGCCCCTTTTTAAATCTGGTTCATAAGGACTAAATCAAGGCTAAACCAGAAATGAACAAAATTATTTTCTGAGGTGGTACTAATTATGAACAATTTGAGTCATTAAATCAATTTAAAGTAGGCCACAATCACACATTTTTTTAGTATTATATAGTCTCTGACTTTTGATATATTGATTATACAACTGTGCAACTAAGTGTAGTGAATGAGTAGCCTGAAAATTGCACCTTGGAAATTAATGAGAGTTTAATTTACCATTGTTGGACAAGTAACATGGCCATGGAGTTTGAGCTGAGAGTGCTGCAGACAGACTGTGTGGGCAGCAGCAAACATGTCAGTCTGTGCGTGCTCCACCCGTCTCCATGACAACACTCGCTCCTCTACACCTATACTATGCACACTGTCAATGCAGTAAACCATGGACACCAATAAGCCATTTTATTCAGATTATGGTGCACGGATTTTTATTTTTTTCTTGTAATTCAGGAAATTGCCTTTTAACTCATGCAAGGTGCGAAAATAGACAGAACAATATTACCTATGTATTAATTAGACACATTTATAGGATGAGAACCATAAGGAATCAACAGGATGTTTCAGAGACTTGTTCATTTATTATGGTTCCAAATCAGACTGCAAAAAGGGAGAGTGGCTGAGACTTGACTAGTTCTAACTGAGCTGTGTTTCTCTGTCATGTTTCAAAGGACTTTTTGAATGGAGTGAACATTCCCTATGGTAGCTTAAATTAAAAAAAATGTAATTATTCTTCTTTCCATTCTGCTTTTTATAGTAAAATATTGAACTTGGCTTGCATGTATTTATCAAATCAAATCAAATCAAACTTTATTTATATAGCACTTTTTCATACAAAAAAAAAGTAACACAAAGTGCTTTACAAAGCATTAAAATCAGTTATTCAACTGCAGATGTTTTTATTTCTCAAGAATACCTTGAAAAATATGCGTTTTGTGAGAGCAGGTCGCCTGTGTATAGATCTCACATGTAATATATCACATGCTTGTCTCTATGTAGTTATATACATACATTATACAGTATACATTTAGTGGTATATTGTAGAAGATTAAAAGCAAAGCAATACAATCTCCATGGAGACAAGCTCTCTACCAAAAAGGTTACCTAGTCCACCTTTTTAAGTCCATCTTTTTTTCACTTATGTTTGTTCAGTTTGAAAATGTTGAATGCAAATTAGATATATCAAGAAAGTTAATTAAAGTTAATTTAATACTTAATTTATCTGTAACTGTGTGCAGATAACGGCACATGGACTCAGCTGTGGCTTGTGTCGGACTACCATGAACACGGCTCTCTGTTCGACTACCTGAACCGCTACACCGTGACAGTGGAGGGCATGATCAAACTGTCCTTGTCCACAGCCAGCGGGCTGGCCCACCTGCACATGGAGATTGTGGGCACGCAAGGTTAGACATGAAGCACAACTGGGAATGTTGTGGTTAGGGCCTAGTAATACTAGCAACTTGATACTTTTTTTTCTGATTAACAATTATTGGATTCTTTTGGTAAATCATCAGAAATGTGCTAAAATGTACCCTTGGTTGAGGGTCAAGCATTGTACAAAACATGAACAAACTGCAGAATGAACTACACAAGTGCAGAAATTTCACCTTGTCTCCACTTGTACTATTTTTTTATTTTTTTATTTTGGCTGTTTATCTTTTCACAATATGGAGAATTGACCAAAATAGAATATTGTCAACAGGGCTGAGATCATGATTCCATTTATCTTGCCATTTTACCCAGCCCTACTTCAAAATGACAAATTCTGTACTATTAATATTTCAGTATATTGGCCATGAGTAAGTTCACATTTCTTCACAATCAAAGCCCCATAGACTGTATAGAAACCCCAGAACTGACTTATTGTGTGCTGATGTAGGTAAACCAGCTATAGCTCACAGAGACCTGAAGTCCAAGAACATCCTGGTGAAGAAGAATGGCACGTGTTGTATCGCTGATCTGGGGCTGGCAGTGCGTCACGACTCTGCTACAGACACCATTGACATCGCCCCCAACCACCGAGTCGGAACCAAGAGGTATGTTTACTGCTCCATGCTATGCACTCTTTTCTCTCTTACACAAGTCTAGTCTATTTCACATGGGGCTGTTTTTTGTTTTGATCAATTAAAATGTTTTATTCATCAGAACTCAGAGCATCAAAAATTTAACTGAAACTTATCAAACATGTTAATACTAGGGCTGTCAATTTTAGCATGCTATTATCAAATTATGGCAAAGTTGCAAATAAATCACAAGTTAATTTCGGTCATTGGGTTGTTCCAACTTCAGCTGAATTTGAGGAGACTGGTGAGCAGTTCATACAAAAAAAAACAGTGTGTTCCATGGAGGTATATGATCTAGGTATGTAGATATAGGTTCTTATTATAGATCCATGGTGTGCACGTGTAGAGCGAGGCTCCGGGTCAGACTGGGTTCTGCTGGCTCTCATTCTGCATTCTGCATACACATGCCTCTCGGCATGTGTATGTTTACCTTGTGCACTCAGAGCAGGAGGAGGATCCAAGCAGTGGGTCCTTGTAAAAGTGCTATTAAGTGCTCCCGCCTAAGATTATATATTTATAGATGGCATTTATATTTACAAATAAAGGCATTAGTAAAGTAAACAATAAGAAAAAGATACATTTGCTAAATATGTTATTAAAAAGCTAAATGTTTTATAAAAATTTACATCAAAAGTAGTCAAATGAAAAGTGATTAATCACGAGTTAACTCAATGTATGAGGTATCTTTTAACACAAGTATGACTTTCAACATTTCATGACCTTAAATAAGACAAACTTTTAATCAGTGCTATTTCACATGAAAAAAGTATTTATTTTTTTTTTCCTCCAAAGTCTGAACACAGCTCCAAACCACATGTTTTTACCAGCAGAATTGGTTGCAGAACTCTTGATTAAAAAGCCCCAAGCATGCCACTGACAATGTGAAATTATTGGATCTCGTTTTGATTAAAATTCAATTAATTGTGCTGCCCAACTTTCGCACCACACACATCTTTTCAGATAGACTTTTAACAATAACACATTAGGGGACCATTTGATTCTTGAACTGTTTGCAACCTGTTTGAAGTGAATTGTGAATAGTTTGTTGCTAAGAGGCTGCAGTTTTACATTGTCATTTATTGTGATTATTTAGGGATGTAATTATTAGTATTAATATTAGTATTCGCATTAGTATCCATAATTGGTGGAGGCTAACACTCATGTCAGAATGCCCTCAGAAGCTTTAAAGCATATGCAAGTGTATTTTAAACAGAAAAGTAGCAAAGAGGCAGGACCATCAGAATCAGTTATGCAGTTTTGAATAGGAAGTTGATGCATCCGTTTCTATTAACTAGTATTGTGTAGTGAAGTATTGTGGTTTACAGTTAACGAAATGTAAAATGGTGATTTATGTATTTATAATCTATTATTAAATGCTACTACAAGCATAAGATGTCTTCTTTTAAGTGTAGATATTGCTGTTTGGTTCCAAAGGAGAAAGAGTTAGATGGCATTCAATGGGATGGGACAATATATTGGTCCCAACATCTCTACTGGGTTTTCGCAGATATTGCTGGACTGTTATCGAATAAATCTGCACACATTTTGGACTGATATATTTTTTGTCTTTTTGAACAGATAAATGAGGAGGAGGGGAGAGTAATGACTGTTTACACATTCATGCAGCAACTTATTTTATATCCCAGAGAAATTAAATTTATGTGAAAACTTAAGTGAAAAGTTTAATTTGAGTTCTTTACTTCGACAATACATTAGACAACATTACATGAGATACATTTCTTGTCTTTGCAGTGCTTTTTTTTTTTAAGCAAACTATTGGTACTGAGAAATATCAGCCACAGCAGCAGACCACATCACTCAACAAATGTATATTGGACCATCCCTAGAGATTGGTAGTGTAACTGTCGATTGCATTGTGAGACTTTTATTATTGCAATATCACAGTTGTTAATGCACACCTTATTAACAATATCTCTAAAACAAAAGTTGCATATGTAACTATGGTGCTATGAATTTCGGATGACCACCAGTGAAAGCACCGAGTGTACCTTGTGCACGTGTGCAGGAACCATTCAGTTCTTTCAGCGCTGCCCTCTGACTGTCAGGATGGATGAAATGGAACCACTTCCCACTCTCTTGTATCCTGAGTTGTGTGTGGTCATGTCCGGCTGCGCTCTGCTCTCAGATCTGATAGAGCGCTGATGATAAAGCTGCTCTTTGTCTGATCAGGGCTGACCTTGGCTAATGTTCCTCCTGTGATACAGCCTGAGCCCACATTATCAAACAGTAACATCTTCAATAAAGGGCCAGCTCTACTACTACAGTTTGAGGTGATGGGCTGTGAACTACTTAGGAGCAGTGCTAGCATTTAGGTTTGTGGACAGGGTTAGAGTTGGTTGATTAGAAGCATCCTGTATAGAGCTTTTGAACTGATTGTTTCCTGTTTTGAGTGGAACATTTTGATGATAACCTTGGAGTTGATGGAGCTCGGGATTGTGCCGTCACACCTTTTGACTTTCAGTTAGTCTTATGTTAAACCAAGCAAGACTAGGCTGTTTAAGTACCATAAATAATACACAAACTGATTCTTGTATTAGTTTTTCATATTTCAGCCTTTTTGTTACTTCTTCTGGACATGTTTAAAATGTGAATCCTATTAACACATAAATCTCAAATCTTATCACACTCCCAATGTTGGTTAGAAAAATTTCAATTCGATATTTTCCCTAAATCATTCAACCCTATTGAATACAAAATTTAGCATTCAGTCAAAGGTAATCTCACACTATAGCATGATAAATGTATTTACCAGTAGTGAGCCCCATGACTCTCTTGTTCAGTTTTTAAAGTAGTTTTGGGTAATCCATCTCTATGGATGTTTTGTACTGGATTTTTTCAACAACTGTCACTTTTAGACGTTCGATCCTGAGCTCTATAGTCAACAGAGCATGATAGTGCAAACCAAAGACTGGGCAATAATCTTGGACTTTGAACAGTACAGACAACTAAAAAAACTTTTGTCGTGACTCCAGTTTAGATGTTTGTCTATTTAATAGGCACATCCTCTATGTCAATAGAGCTACCATTCAGAAAGATTGGCCATTGGTTCATAAGCTCCAACATAGGTCAATATTTAGTTTGGGCTGACTCCCAGACTAAAGGAAATGCATGAAGCTTTGTTTAAACACTTGAGTTTGAAGTGGGTCTGCACAAAATGTGACCACACTGCTCATTTAGAGGTCTGTTGTCAGATAGGACTGTGGCTGTCTGAAAATTATTGCTTCATAATAGATCTTTTTATATTACTTTTATGATGTACACTAGGGATGTTTTCTGAGAAGCACTGTGATTGCACTTAGATTTGTGATTCATGTTTTAATAGGAATCTGTCAAGTTCACATTTAACACGTCCAGAAGTACTGACAAAAAGACTGAAATATGAACTGACTAATACAAGAATCACATTTTTATTTATGTTTGCACAGCTCAAAGCTACAAAGTTTGCAGTTTTATGCAGAATAAAAATTGCAGCCTTTGTGATTTGCTAATTTCGTACATTCAAATTCAACTTTGCGATAAATCTTGCAGCCTTAAAACCCTACTTAAATTAATTTGATGCCACTTTTTTAAAATCCAGAGCAGCAGATAAGATTTCAGACATAAAAAAATAAAAAACTTTCAGTCAGTCTCTAATTTCAACATAATTCATGCTGAGCTCTCATTCTATTTATATCTCTGATTTCATCATCCTGCATTTCACTCAAATTATTAAATCAAATCGAAATCCCAATTTAAATTTATGCAATTGGCAAATCATAAAGCCTGCAATTTTTGAAGTACCTCCACAAACAACAAATATCCTGTTTTTTTTATATATATGGGCTGTGGTATTGATCATTCCTAGTTTTATTCTGCTTTAAAAACTGCTAACCCTGTAGTTTGGATCTGTACAAACCTTTGACTCAAACAAATGACTCTATTCTAAACCCAGTCACTCTGATGTGGTATCCTGTGTCTTCTATACTTGCATTTGTTCAGCCCCTGTATCTCCCACTCGTTGCTCTGTGGTGGTGCGGTGGTCGAGGTAAAGCTAGCAGCAGATTGAACTCTTCTTCTTGTTCCTCTCAGCACGACTCCACTCTGAACCAGCCTAGTGCTGTTGTAAATAAGAAGGGTAGTGTCATTACTGTGACAGCCCCTCTCTGAGCTGTCTCTCCAATCCTAGAGGCCAGAGACTCCAAACTCAAGACCACGAGTAGATTTAAGGGTTCACTGACTTCACTTGTTATTGTAACACACTTGTATGGACAGGTGTTGAAAATGTTGTCTTCTATAGCCAATCCTATGTCAGAGTTCAGACTATAGAGGAATATTTTTTTCTGTTAAATGATTATGATTAACAGTGCGCATTGTTTATTTTCAGAAATTTGATTTTGTAATGGGATTTTGATTGATTTTATAAAGAGAAAGTCAAATAAAAATGAGACAAAATTTTGATTAATCAGTATGAGGAGAAAGAAACAAAAACACATGCAGCCTAACCACATATTTTCATAAATTTAATTTTGCATAATAACATAGAATAAGCACTGGTCATATTGAAACTAATGTTAAGTTGTCTGGCCATGGTTTCATTTTAACCAGTAGCATTTACTTGTATTTGTAAGAGTCCAGAACCTTCTTAAAGAGCACATATTATAAATTTGTGGTTATAATTCCCTTTTAAACGTGCTTTTGGTCACCTTGTTTGGTTTAGGTATTTTACATTTTCTAACTTAAAATAAAACCCAGAAGCTTCTTGCTGTGAAGCGTGAGTGCTAGCTACTCAGCCACACATTTTAATTTGACCATAGAACGAGCCTGGTGATTGTTTATGAGCTTAAAACCTGGCCAGGAGAAGTCCAATTTTTTTTTAACCTGTGATGCAACTAAATGGGCAACATTTTGAGTGCACAGAGAAGACGACTGGATTAATGGATTAATGAAGCATGCGTCAATAAAGCAAAAATACAACTCCAGCTATGCGTTTGACTTTTGAGCTTTTAAAACTGTATACTGTTGCCCCCTCATCAATTTAGCATAATATGTGTTCTTCAAGTCAACTTCAACTTTAACCTCAACAAAGTCTAGAATACTGGAGGTCACATCACATCTGACTCATTTTTCCTAACACTTTCACTGCCTTATTTACCCATAGTGACCCTGAGAAGTGATATACCAGATAACTGAAAGCTGGTGTCCTTGTGCACATTTATGTTGCATAGTCAAGGGTGTAATGCGAGACAGTGGCTTTCTTCTGGTTTAAGTGCCCTGTCTGCAGATGATTGTCTGTACATAGTTAGATCCTCTTCTCCCTTTCACTTCCCCTTTGTGTGGTGAGCGGAGCAGACATGTGCGCCTCGGGCTGGGGAAGCTCCTGTCTCCTGCCTTCTTGTGCTGAGCATGAAACATTCACGAAGTGCACGGCCAATAAAGCAAATGAAGTGTGGCTATGGGCTCTATTCACTGCTCAATCCACTAGTGCTGTCACGACTGACATTTCAAACTTTTCTTTTATACTAATTGACTTGATAATCAATATTGATTCCAATTATGATTAAAAAAAAATCTTTTGATAATATAATGTAATTTTCAACATGATATCTTAGTACTTTCTTTTACATTACCATGTCTGTAATACCTTAGTGGTACAGGTAGTTCCACAGTGGTCTATGTGGTCTTATGCTTGTTCTGATACAACTCTAGATTATTCTAAAACTATTTAGAAAAAGTTCATTTCTGTCCTGTGAATGTCACTTTTTTAGTATCGATGCATGTGCCAATAAGTATCTAGTTTTGGTACTAGTTTTAGTATCTAAATTGCAAATCTAATCACTATTGCAATGCTTGTCAGAAAAATCACAAAAATATTTTTCATCCCTTGAAAAAAGTGTCTGAGCCCACATTTCAGAGTTTTAACAGGTACTAAAATACTGAATACATTTTGAAGTCTTCATAGACAGTCATATAATATATAAAATTTTGTGCATGAAATTAGGAATATAGCTGTTTGCAAATGCATCCTTATTTCTCTGCAGAAGCACAACTGATATCTCCGCTTTTGCACATCTCTGCTTTTGTTATGCAGTGTGTCAGACTAGTAGTGCGGTTGTCTGATTAGGTTATATGTTCATGTTGAGTGGGAGTAGAGTCTCTGGCCTGTGTGCTCCAATCCAGTTCAATAGGATTTCTCAGTGAGTTTTGTGGTTTACCACTGAGCGCAGCAGGGGAAGAAACATAACCTCTCAGTTTCATCAGGGCCCATAGAGACTGATGGTGGCTGATGCTTGTAATGTGTGTGTGTGTTCATGGGCCACCTGACTGCTGTTTTAAACTCATCATGATTAAGTTAGAATTTCTTGTTTCATAAAAAAAATATATATATATAATACAAAAAAAATTACATTAATAAAATCATTTAAAGTGGCTGAATGATACATACGAGCTGCTTAACTGTCATTCCCCAGTTAAGCAGCTCAAAATAAGCCCAGTATGTGTTGTCTGCATCTAATTATAAAACGTTTTGTATTGTCCACTAACCAGGACCTAATGCTGGTGCACTATTGGCATTCTAGTTGGTGTTAGCAGTAGAAGGATGGCAAAACTCCACTCTGGCCTCTGAAAGTTGTAAAAAGTGTGCATAAACTCATCATGGGGAGATAATATTACCTATTACTTTTTTCCCTATAAGCTCTATGAAAACTGTCACAGGTGATGAAAGGAACTGTGTGTAGCCTGTGTTCTTACCTTTTAAACAAAACAAAAAAACTAACTATCACAATCACAACTGAACCTGGGCTGCCAGTGCCTTAGCCTGCATATTGAGAATGCATACAAGTTTTTCCAATTCTTAGTATACGGATACCACATACTACAGCAGCAGAGGCACTGATTAATGAGCAGTTTCTGGGGTTTAGGTAGGAGATCGACTGATACATTTTTTTTCATGGTCAATGCCGTTTGTTTAGAATACAAAGCAAGCAGTAGCCGATGAGCTCTGCCGATATTTTTGGGCTGACATGTACGACCAATTTTGATTATTTTCTCCAAATTATGTAATTTAAATTCACTACAAACTCCTCCCAAGCCCTTTTATGCCACAAACGCCTAAGAGAACAGAGTAGTTAGGTTTTGAGCAGTTATCTCTTTCTATTAAAGTGGTAAAATAAAGCTTTGTATGCATTTTTTGGGCAGCAGGTTGACCAAAACAATATGGGCCTGTGCTGAGGATTTAAGTCCAATAGCCGATACACTAACAAGTCCAAATATCAGCTCCTTTTAACTGGACCAAAATCATTGTGAAAATGATCCTTTTATGTTAGCAGCAGCAAAATGTTTTCAGAATTAGACCATATTCATTATATCTCCTCTTACTGGATGTAACCATGGAGAGACTAAATGTTAACATGCAAACAACAACGCAACTCTAAAATCATTACAGCATGTTCCCATTAAATATTTCATTATAATTCTTCCATTTGTGTGCTCCAGACTCCAGCTGAATCACCCGAGTCAAAAGTGCATTAGATTTGGACAGATGGAGCTGAGGAACAGAGAGTGCTGACATCAATTAACAAATGACCCACACAGCGTCACAGCCATAAATAAGAATCTGCAAACAAGAACTGGGACTTTTAACAATGTGACAACTATCATGATAACCACAGTTCTCAGGATTAAGGGCAGTTCATGAGGAATGCTTGTATAAATTAATACCTAGTGTGGTTGTTGTCCCAATGAAAGGAGATGTACCCCATTTATTTCATGTAATAAATGTGTTTTGCCCCAGCATAAATATATTGCTAAAGCAGCTCTTGAGTCAAAATCACACTACATTGTTTGCTAGCATGCTAGTTTTTGTTAGCATTCCCATGATGGTGAAACTTTACTCTAGCCTCTGAAAGTTGTGAAATGCACTTATATAAAAATTAAGGTGAACAATTCTTATGCTACGATTGGGAATAAGTTTGGAAAGTGAGGAATAAATTTGGACTGCTGCAAACTTTTTATGGTGTCACTTTTTAAGACCGTAAAAATCAGGTATAGCACATTTTAAAAGCGGCTGCATTGGCTTGAGTTTCTATGCTACCTCAAGCTAAATGTATTTTAAAAAGGAAGACCTTTTGAACTAATATTTGGTTTGTTCTTTAATGCACTTTTCAGTTCTCAAAGGCCAATGTATCTGTAGTTTGCCCACATGTGACCCGCCTGTCTGTCTGTGTGTGCGCCAGGTACATGGCTCCAGAGGTGCTGGACGACTCCATAAACATGAAACACTTTGAGTCGTTCAAACGAGCAGACATCTACGCCATGGGACTGGTGTTCTGGGAGATCGCCAGCCGCTGCTCCATGGGAGGTAAGACTGAGTACAGCAAAAGTTCACGTTCCAGAGCAATTTATTTATTTTTATAGAAACAGTGCATATTGATGAATCTGTAATTGGTGTAAATATGATAGATTATCATTAGCAGATGAGATTTTCATTTCCATCTGTTGTCTTTAGGCAGGTGACACAGAAGACATTTGATATCATAATTCTCGCTGGAGGGGCCTGTATAACTCTATGGGAGATTTACTGTTGAAAGGAATATTCAAATCTATGACCCACGAATTTTATTATCAGGATTGGCTCATCAAACTTGCCTTTTTAATCTTATGATTTTAAGTTCTTTCAACTGGCAACTGGTACTGCTTCCTGAAATATATATTTCAGTTTAATTACTTTAAAGAAAATGTCAAGCCTTGTAATTACTGCACTTAACTGAATAAAACAAACATCTGGCACAGAGAAATTAATAATAAACCAGGTCAAATCTGCATTTTGATAGTTGAACAGCAAATTTCACCATAGAATCCTGACCTATCCTTCAGCTCAATTTTAAACTATTGGGATTTTAGAATGTCACATGAACACAGCTTACTGCCCTACTTTGATTAAAATAGTTAATGGCGTAGTATTTTGAGCTACATAGTTAAAGGGCTGTGGCTACATTTCTCAGATACCTTGAACATCTTGCTGCATAGTGGTCCCAGTACTTCACTTCCAGTCTACACGCACATCTGAAGTGTAGTCTTAAGTTAGGGCTAATCAGCAATTTACTTTTTTGGCTAGTGCATTATTTTTATTGTACAATGTGACTTTTTACAAATATTTTTTATCAAAAATAAATGTTGACATATGATGACTGAACACTTCAAGTTAGAGGATATTTACATTGATGATGATATTGATGTAAATCCAAAATAGTTTATTACTGTTTTGATATTTAGCTATTTTGTTATTTCCAGCATCTTGGTGACAAAATGTCTTTTGGCAATTTTAGAGTCTATAGTCCAGATAACGGTCACATTGATCAATCATTATTATTTTGAATAGTCGACTAGTCAAGATTATTCCAGTTCATTATTGCTGCCCTAATCAGAGTACCGTGCAATAGGGATGGAACTAATTTTGCTACGATACTAAAAAATAAACTTGCTTTTGATACTAGGCAGGTTCTGTAGAGGTCCATGGGTGTATACTAGCTTGTTTATGTGAAGCTATAGTTCTAAAATGCAGTGACAAAACAACAGTATTAAATAAAATAAAAAAATCATTGTTGCCCAAAATGGTGAACTGGTTTGCACGGTTTATTTATTACAAGTTATGTCAAAATCGCATCTTGTCTTGTTCTCGTCTTACCCTGTGGAGATTGTCTCATCCCACCCCTACTGTGCATGTAAATATGGTGGCTGTCGCTGACCCAGTGCAACCTCTTTATCTCTCCAGGTATCCATGAGGATTACCAGCTGCCCTACTACGACCTGGTGCAGTCTGACCCCTCTGTGGAAGAGATGAGGAAGGTGGTGTGTGAACAGAAGCTGCGGCCCAACATTCCAAACCGCTGGCAAAGCTGTGAGGTACAAAGGCTCCTCCTATTCACAAATGAAGAATATTTATATTTAATGAGAATGTATCACGTGCAAAATTTTAAATAATATGTGAATGGAGAACAGTAGTCATGCCTTTTTCCCATACAGTTGCGTAAGGTCCTACAACTAGTAATTTTTATTATTATTATATTTAAAGTATGATTTAAAAAAAATATGCTGATGCAAAATGACACTAATTTTTTACTTAATGTTAAAGCAATTTTCAGTTTATGTACTACTTGAGTCTGCATTTCAAGTTTTGATATCCTATGAAAAACTAAATGACCTTCAGTTCAGCCCATTCAAATTAAATGTATTACTTTTCCTTCTTTGCTCATAATAGGGAAGTAAAATATATAATTTCAAATGTACAAATTTAGTGTTATGATTTTTGTGAGAAGAACGATCATGATTTATGAATTATTCACTATCTGCTTGATAATATCAGGTTAAAGTGACATAAACAGCCAGATTAATAAATCTGCATTTTTGGATTATAATTTTAATTGAATTGAAGCTTCTAAAATTCTCTCAATTATTATTAATTCTTGCCAATTAGAAGAGTATTATGTAACTTTTCAGGTGGAGGGGTTAGCCACCATGGAAATGTAATCGCTTTGATTGGTCGATATAATAATCGTGACAGGCAAAAGTTACATAATGCAAAAGTTACATAATGCACCTTTAAATTGTGGCTTAAATATTTTTGTTATTTTTAGGTAAAATCAGGTAGTGTTTACAGCTTTAATTTAGCCTCTAAGCTTTTCAGTTATATATATTTTTTTGTTTTTATGATTACATTGTGACCTGAATATTTTTGACATCCCTAGTGTGTAGCTGCCTCCTCTGGCTATAACTGCAGACTGTCTGAGCATCAGCCAGCACTTCCCACACACTCCACTCAGTCTTACACACGTACTCTAACCCTAGGCTCCAAACCAGACATGAATTCATATACTCATATACTCAGTACTACACCCACGCTTACTCTAGATCTTTTTCTGATCAATGCCATTCTCTTTTCTTAATAAATTCTAAATCTTGATGATCTTGAGTAATTTCCCATAAACACTACCCGTATGAGATTTCTTTGTTGCCAAATGCGGAGAGCAAATTGGCCAGTCTCCAGTCGATGAATGAGCAGAGGAATGCGTGGCTGGGAGCGTCGGAGCGCAGTATAAACGTTGAGTCATCCCAACTGCTTACAACCACACCAAAGACGTGCCAACCGGAGCAGTGGAACAACATGTCTAGTCACCACTTCTGTCTGGGAAGCTAGTTACAATATGGAAAGACAAAGCGATACCGTTTTTACTGTGTGACTCATATTGCTTGGTTTCAGATAATATCATTCTATTGGCCAATAATATTTAGCACAGGTGGGGGCAGCTGAAATGAAACGTTTTTCGTTTTTTTTATAATTGCAACTTAATTGATGGAATTTGAAGTATTTGTTCAATAATGTAGTGTAGAAGAAGTAACGTGGGGTTCTAAAATGAGTTTCTCTTCCTAATGTCAATACACAAAATTCTATTAAAATTTACGGACAGTATATGTGAAAGGAACACTTATTTACGACCATTCATTTATCCACATAAAGGTGTTGTGGTGCATTTTTAGTCATCAAATCATAACTCTTGTGTAAATTAGAAAGGCTTTGGCCCTTGTTTGCAGTATGATTGCTAGGTAACACTTATGGCAGAGGTAGCAGTAGTAGATATACTTAGAGGTAATGCCATATCTACTACCCATATCCAACCAGAAAGTAAAACTATAAACCTCACCAAAATTGTCAAATTAGGGAAAACTAGACAAGATTATTTAGCAAAATTTTAAATATTATTATGCTAACTATGTTTTAATGAAATGTGTGCTCTAACCTTTTATATGCACTTTAAATGCAGATTTTATTTGCAATATAGAGAGTTAAAATGTCAAGCCAACAATTGTTCAGGTTCAGAATTTTTTGATATTTCTGTCAAAGTACAGTGTAGTCTAGGGCTGAACAATTTGAGAAAAATATCACTTTTTTTTTTCTTTTCAATTTGCGATTCTGTTCAGAGTTCACATTTGAAAACTGTTCAAACAAATTGACTAACAGACTGAAATATGAACTGGGCAAGGCAAGTTTATTTGTATAGCACAATTCATACACAAAGTAATTCAAAGTGCTTTACAGAATAAGAAGGACATTAAAATCACACAAATCAAAACATCACAAATAACATTAAAACAGAAGAGTGCAGAATAAAAACCTTTCAGTCATATGCACAGCTAAACAGAACTGTTTTGAGCCTGGATTCAAACATTGTCAAAGCAGATGCCTGTCTCACATTTTCAGGAAGAACGTTCCAAGTTTTGGCTGCATAAAACTGAAACGCTGATTCCCCATGTTTACTCCTGACTCTGGGCACCAGGAGGAGGCCGGTCCCTGAGGTCCTCAGAGTGTGAGATGGTTTATATGCAGCAGTGTTCTGGATGTACTGCAGCTGTCTTAAGGCTCGTTTGGAGAGGCCAGTGAGCAGGCTGTTACAGTAGTCTAACCTACTGGAGACAAATGCATGGATGCAAGTCTCTCTAAGTCTGGCTTTGACAGTACACCTTTGATTTTTGCAATGTTTTTTAGGTGGTAAAAAGCTGCAGGTGTTACTGATTTGATGTGGCTGTTAAAGTTCAAGTCTGAGTCCATTATTACCCCTAGATTTCTAGCCTGATTTGAAGGTTTTAGAGAGACTGGAGGTGACTGCTGACATTTTCTCTGCTTCCGTGGGCCAAAGACTATGACTTCTGTCTTCTGAGTTTAGCTGGAGAACGTTGTTTTGATCTGTTGGATACAGTGGCAGAGTGAATCCACTGGTTCATATTCACCTGCTGCCAGTGAGACATAGATCTGTGTGTCATCTGCATAGTTGCGGTAGGACACATTAGTAATACCAGAATCACATTTCATAACACATTTGTACAAATTTAAGCTTTGTGAAGGAATTGATGGCACTTGCTATGGTACGCCCATTCAAATTGCGATTTTAGTTGGATTACGATTAATCTTGCAGCCCTAGTGGGATCTGTTGGGAAAAACTGACTCTTGCACTCACCTGACAGAATGCCATCATCTAGAATCTGAAAACCACTAAAAAACGTGAATTAAAACAGTATTTCAACAAGAACTTTCAGAATATTTGACAGTTATTATGGATTTTTACATGGATGTGTGGGTTAGTGGTTTGAAGCTTGCCAGTACATTGTGTCACTGAGAAAGATTTCACTAACAGTATTTGGGTGGTTGCAAGTTACCAAGGCTGCAGGAATTGAATTGAAAGTATCAAATCAAAGAGGTTGCAGTTACTTCGGTAATATAATGTCCTCCTCAAAGAACAAAATATTCAGTTTTATTGTTTTATTGTGTATAAAAACTGCTAGCCCTATAATTTACCTCAGCAAAAGTTCTGAAAGGGATCTAGTGTAAAAATCTCTCAACCCACACTGCAACTGTTACTCTTTATACAAGAGAACAATATTGACAATTAGATATTTTTCACAAATCGTTCAGCCCTAACAGATTTTTCTGACAAGCATTGCCGTTAGATTTGCAATTTTCTTTTAGTGATAGGATTCTGTTCAAAGTTCACATTTTATCATGTACAGAAGAAAAAGACTGAACTAGGTCCTTGAAATGACAAATTAATACAAGAATCACATATCTTTCAGAACATGCTTGTGCTGATCTAAACAATAGGATTAGAACTTTTTGTGCAGAATAAGAAATCAATATTTTGTTGTTTGTGGATGAAATTGTGGTAGTTAAACTGCAGTCTTTACGATGTGCTAATTGCGTCCATTCAAATTGGGATTTTGATCACATAGTGATTAATCTTGCAGCCCCAGTAATATTATTTTGTATGAATGGTATTCGGGTTGCCACAGAATGTGTCTCGTATAACTGGCTTTATCGGGGCTATCCACAGTGTAGGATGGGTACAGGCTGTGTTCAGGGGCATATGGTGAGCTTGTGCTAGAGGGAGTTTGAAGTGCGGTCGATCTGATGTGCAGCTCTTTGTCCGAGTGATTACACACACGGCTCAACCATTACATCCTCATTAAAGTTTGAGTGAGCACACGGCACAGCCCAACAGGCACTTAATATTTGATCAAGGCAGATATGTTCCATAATCCGAAGGCTTCAGAGGAGGCATCCATTACAAACAGCATCCAAATGATCATTTAATTATGCTATCTATCCAACTGTTCTGCCAGCTGTTTATAATGCTGTTAGTGTTATACTGGCTCTGAACTCCTCCAGTGGGAGCAGTATACTGTAACCTGTGTTTTGTGCTTTGGTTCCAGGCCCTGCGGGTAATGGCCAAGATCATGAGGGAGTGCTGGTATGCTAACGGTGCAGCCCGCCTCACGGCTCTGCGCATCAAGAAGACTCTGTCTCAGCTCAGCCAACAGGAGGGCATCAAGATGTAGAGTACAGGCTCCTCCACTGCCCACTCATCAGCATTATTGTGTCATGGAGCCAGTCTTAAGAAGTGTGACAACAAGAAGGGAACACAGGGCATTCATATCTACCCTCATATCCATCTGTCATATCAGCTCCAAGGGGCCTCGGTCGGGACAGAGCCCCCTGCAGGCCTGGAGCTGCCACCATGTTCATAAGCAGGACACTCTCCAGGAGGGCTCCCAGTGTGTCAGCGTCTGAGACATGCACACTAAATGTTAGATAACAGCAGGTTTGATGTGAGAAATCTTATGGACATGACCGCAAAGACAGTAGATGTACAAAAAAGACAAAATGAAAACAATTATTGAAAACTTTTTTTAATTGTCTTCCAAAAATTATAAAGTTAACTGACTGTTTGCTGGCAGCCCGTGAGTAAAACATGGGTCTGAAAACACTTGGTATTATCAGTGATTGGCCTTCCCACAGGTCACAAAAACAAACCCAACAAAAATCAATAAGGGTCCAAACTCCCACATGTCTGGTTAATGATTAAATGATCCAGTTTTGAGATAAAATGACATGGAATAGAATGGTATTCTACACAGTATATCATAATCTAAAATAAGTTATGAATGTCAAATGTTTATTATAGAATTATAATTATTTTATTCTCCTAAATGTATATAGATGTAAAGTTTGTGTAGGTAGTGCGCCCCTCAAAAGGTAGTGCCCCTGCTTTGTGCCCTCTTGGAGAGAGTCCTCCGTGGACCGGCCCTCAGGTATCAGTCCACCGCTGGACCCTCTTTGCCTCCTCTTCTTCATCTGTGAGCGATCTCCCATGGCGACTGCTCACTTGTATTTATTCTCTTCTATCGTCTTTATGGAGGCAGGGGATCACTTTGCAAACCAACCTGGACACGATGACCTCATTCATGCTGCCACATATGCAATAGCACTAGACAAAGTGTTCTTTTGTATATCCTGCGTAACCATACCATGCTCAGCTATACCGGAAAGTGCCAGTGCTTTACCGCCCCCCTCTGGCCCGGGCTCATTCTATGCACCGATCAGCAGCAGCCCGCGGCGCCTGGTGCCATCTGGACCCACTCCACACCGGACCACCTCAGTCTCACCGGACAGCTCCCCCTGAAGGTGCTGTGGCGGGGCAAACTCAAAACTTGTAAAGCATACTATGTGATGTTGCCCCTAAATGTTTTGGGTTCAGTTCAGTGTTGGTGTAGGATAATCGCTCGACAGTGACATTCATTAAATATAGCAAACGGAGATTTACTAAGCCATAGGTTTTCCAGGTGTGTATCTTTTTCTTTTTACCGCTTTTTCTACTAGAATGTACATTTATGAACACAAAAAATGAAAGTGGACTTCATTTCAGCTTAGCAAGCCTTAAGGGACCAACACATAAGAGTCTTGATTTTCTTTTATATGAAAAAATGAGTATTATATATTGTTGATTTTTATGATCATGTAAAAGATGTATGTAGCATCTGTTCAGTCTTGTCTTAGTTGTTGCATTGCCAATATTGCCACACATCTAGTCCGAGCTCATAGCTAGCCGTGTCAGCCATTGTTCATACATGGCCTGATATCTGGAGAATATCTTTCTGCTCAGCAATAAGTGCCCTTCTCCCTTGGCTGGCGGGCGGGCGAGCTGTGTGGCATTGTCTCTCTCTCCCTCTCTCTCTCTCTCTGCCTCTCTCCATCTCTCTCTGCTTCTGCCTCTCTTTCTCTCTCTTTTTACCTCCCTCTCTCTCATATGGACGCATTAGTGTGTATGTGCTGCTGCCCACCTGTGCCATGTCGCCGTTAGCTCCTCCTCCTCGCGCCACTGCCACAGACCCAGGCAGTGCCCAAACTCTGTGCCAATCCATCACCGGACAACTCACCAGGCTGTCCGCAGGGAACGCAAGACAAGCAGTTATTTTTCACCCGAGTGGATATTTCAATTCAAAGTGCTAGTTTTGTACAAAAAAATAATCTTGTGTAGCAACAGATTGTGTATTCTATTGATTTAAAAAAAAAAAAAAAAAAGTCAGATTGAAAGCCAAACGTTCAGGTCTGCTCAAATGTCACATTCCGCAATCATCCAACCTCATTGTTCCAAGTGAGGTCGGATCCCCTCCCGTTGAAGCTTATTTAAGGAGGATTCTCTCTCGGAATTGTCCTCTGACTTTAAAATAAATGACCTTTTATGGTTAGGAGTAAAACGTCCTCCTTAAGTTCTGAGGAGGACCTCAGAACTGCCCCTAAACCTCATCTCCATCTGCGCCCTTTTCCTCCAAAATATCTGACTGAAGATGGGCTCCTTCTTGGCCCGTTGGAGCGGAGTTGAAGCAGTCTTAATCAAGTCTGACTTTGTAAACTTTGTAAATAGATTTTTCTTGAAGTAAACAAAAAGAATTGTGATATTTGAAGAAAGAAGTTTTTTTTTGCTGCTATGTAAAAACTAAATGTTCGATGGACTGTGCTGATTGGATGTTGGCCCAGTGAGGCAAATCGGGGCCAAGGATATCTGGCCGGGCAATATGGTGGAAGTGAGCCCTGGCGCCCCCTGGTGAAGTTGTGTTTGCACTGTGCGGAGCGGTACTTTTCCCCTTCTTAACTTGCTCCTTTGACCACTAACCCCTCTGTCTTGTTTCTCTGGTCCATAGTCTCCTGTTTAATTTTTATTCTGGTCTCCCTGTTGCTTTTGCTCCAGGTACCCTCTCTAGTTTGTACTCCCTGTTTTCTACTCCTTTGTCTCTTTACTCTGCTCCCTACTCCGCCCTTGTTCCTGTTTTCCTAGCGTTCTCAAACTTGGGTCCCTAAAATATTTAAAAGTAAGAAATTGTAGTATTGAAACAATAATTCTTATGATATATACAATACTAAACAAACTATTAGAAGTTGTTGTAGGTTTTATACATGGTTTGAACTAGAGATAGATCAGTTTGCCATTATAGCGGGCCGATATTTGCACTTTTTAGGGTATCGGCCTTAAATTTCTGTCTAGACCGATATTTTGGTTATGGCTGTCCAGCTACCTAAAGAATGTGCATAAAACTTTATTTTGAACATTTAAATTACTAAATTGGGGGATGCAATCAATCTGCCCTACTTATCGGCCCCTAAAATATCGGAAATGCATATCGGCCATCAGTTTCTCTTGATTCTTCTAAACAATCGTCATCAGCTATACAAAAAAAAACAAAACTGTTGTTGGTTGATCTCTAGTTTCAGCTGGCTTTACTAAATTGCATTGTTATGTCAAGGTGGAGAAAGATGGGGAGTCCTTGGGATATTTTCTGACTGATATTTGTATGTGGCCTTAAGAAGTTTGAGAACCCCTGCGTTCACTCAGTCTCCATTTTTTTTCCTTGTACCCTCATTCCTGGCCCCCGTTTGTAGTCCTGTTTATACGGCTTCTTGCTCTCCTGCTCGGCTCCCCCGCCCCCTAGTCCCTCCCTCTGCTTCTTTCACGTCTCCTGGTTGGTCTCCTGTTCCCCCTGTCTGCTCAGCGCGAACACAGCCCAACGGTGCTCTCATTGCGGCCTCATTCTCTGGGACATAACAAAACAAACACGACACCAGGACAAAGCTTCATTCTGTCTTAAAAGCACCAGCAGCCTTTTCTTTACTGAACCCAGAGACCCCCATGATCTCTGAGTCCCTGCCTTCTCTTGTCATTCCCTCTTCTCCTTTTGAAGACTATCAACTGGCTCCACATAGCGCAGCAGCCTATACGCCAACTGTACCGCGGGACAAATTCAAAATACTGTCAAAACTCCATAATTGTAAATCTGGGCTGTCCAAACTAGGGCTGCATAATTTTGGAAAAACAAATTGCAATTGAGATTAGATTTGCAATTAAATTAATTTGCAATTACATTCAAACAACTCCAGGAGCATTAACATTTGAGAGAACACTAAAATCTGAACTACACTAATACAAGAATCCCATGCATTACAGACCCTGTTTTTAGAAGTCTAAACTATAGGGTAAAAGAGTGTTTTGTTTTTTGTTTTTTGCAGAGGTCATTCTATTATCTCAAGAATTACGATAATTCTGCCAACTCAAATAGCAATTTCAATTTGATTGCGATACATTGTGCAGCCCTAGTCTAAGCATTGGCTCCATACCGTTGGGGCAAACTCTTATTTTTGATACCCCTGTACGGAAGAGCTGGGGCCATAAAGGACTTAATTTTTGTGATCCTTCATTATAAAAGTTTGGACATGCCTTTGCCAATTATTTCAAACCGCATTTCTTTTAATGGAAATTGTGTTTGCCAGTGTTTCTCAAACGTTTTCAACCCAGAAGTAGACACATTTTACTGTGTTTTAACTTGCATTGACAGACTAAAATGTGTAAACTAAATACAGAGAAAATCAAGACCCAAGATTAGGACATGAACTAGACATGTAATTGTACCTAAGGAAGTGGTACTAAGTCTAAAACAGGGTTGACAAAACCAGCACTTAACCTTTACTTACGCCTAGTTGGAGCTTGATAGTATGATCTCTTGACCCATCACAATTTTTTTATTTTATTTTATTTAGTGCTAAATAAAGACCCCCAAAATAGTCAAAAATCTTTCTCCAAAGTCTAAATTCTGCTTCAAAGACATGGTTTTACTGATGGTTGATGGCTGTAAAACTCTTAATGAAAAAGACAGAAGCTGATCAGTGATTATTAGAGATAGCTGAATCTCGTTTAAAATTCGGTTGATTGCTTAGCCCTTTCTTTAACATTACTTACCCAACATTTTGAGAACCACTGGCAATTTCCAACAAAATCCATTTTCGGTTGCCGCAGCCCTTTGGCACTCACCCCGGAGCAGCACACCGAGCCACCTCAGACTATGCCAGCTCTCAGCCCACTCAAGTGAATGTACAAGCCCCCCAGTCGGGCCGAGCCGGAGCCCAAAAAGCCTACCCTCCTTATGCAAGCTCTGGGCCACCGCAAGTCTACGGACCTATCTATGCTCGCACCCGCTCACTGTGATTCTGAGCCAGTGCCAAAGGGCTGTGACCCCCTCCGTGACCCCATGGTGATTTCCCTCCTACCTGAAGGCTGCTGCGGCTGCTGGGGCTCAGAGGTAGCAGAAAGCTTTATCATTAGTTGGTGCCTCGGTTGGACCCTACTGAATGACAAGTTCGCATGCGATTGTGTCTGCATCCGCGTTTCTACTTTATCGATGTCATCCCCAAGTGCGGACGGCAGTGAAACAAAACAAAAAAATTAATTAAAAAGGTCACTTAATCAAAAGAGAATACCTCCTTCGAAGACCAATGTGTTTTACCTCACTGTATATAACTGGGTTTGTTTACTTCTCTCTGATGATTTTCGGGGTACTACTTTGTCGTCGCTGGCCTTGTGTTGTCCTGTGTGCTCAGCTGTACAGCCCTCTCTCCAGCTTCGGTACCAATGCCTTGTTCAGTATGTCTTTGTTTTCAAGTGCAGAAGAAGAGCGGGAGGCTGAGGCGGCTCCCTGGGGGCACGGACTGGACACGCCCCCCCTGGACAAGCTCTGCCCCTCGCCTCCCCGCTCCACTCTTTCTAAGCATATTCGCATCTTTTCTATAGTGTACAGATGGAAGAGCATAGGAAGTAGAGGATTGACACGTATGTTAACTCTAACATAGCTGTGTAGACGTGTGAATAAAGAAGCAAGCTTTCACTACAGCGCCGCCTGTCTGTTCTTTGTCATTACATTATTACTGCTTCAAAGTGTCATACATGATTTAGAGTTTTGTTTTTTGGTATTGGCTTCATACTTTTCTAACTTGAGTTGTTTTTGTCTGTTTCCTCATCAAAAACAGGCCCGCTCGAACTTAATGTTTTCTTTCTAGCACACAAAGTTGTTAAAGTCTACTGCCTCAATTATGTATAATAGTCTTTTTAAGCTGATGTAGACTAATGAATGCAGCCAAATGAACTGGTATAGTTAAATCGACTCAAGAGGTTACTCCACAAGCAGTGGTACAACAGCGCCACCAAGAGGCCAGACACATGCACAGCACTAGCAGACACTGACCGATAGTACACTGCTCAGAGCCACACACATTCCAGTATTATTTATTTTCACAAGCAGAAAGAAGCTGAAGGTTATTTCTTTAGCAGAACAGATTTTATTTGGATTGAAGAAACTTAAATTTATGGAAGACCAAAGAGACCCTCTTAGTCAAAGACGATTTATGACTTTTTAAGTTGAAATATTTTGGCTACTTTAAACATCCGACATGATCCTTTTTTGGGAGAGCTAATATAGCCTATATTAAGCCTACACCATCATTAGATGCCATATGAGAAGAGATGGCTGAATCAATGAACAAAGCTGGTGCCTGGGCGCACTCTGGTGGACATGTGCAGTACTACAGCATCATCCAGCGGCAACTGAGAAAGGCATTAAAAGTCTTATTACAAAATTCAAAATTCAAATTTATTGTTACGGAAACGTTTCTAATTAGGGTCAGCTAGGCTGCCCTTGGTAGGCTATGTTTGGTGACAAATTTGCAAAATTTTTATGACTTGTAGGCAGAGCCGGATCTAACCTTCAGGGTGCTCTAAGCAAAGTATGCTTTGGAGGCCCTTGCCATTTCAGTGCAACTCAGGCTACTGATTATTTACAATCCAAAACATAATGTACACAACTGTCATCATCTGCACTAAATGTAAATGTATTAACCACATCGGACAGTCAAATACAAAGACATTTCTAGAGGCTGTGAACACAAACAGACACAACAAATGGGCAAGAATACTTTTCTGATTATCAACCAGAGGGGGCAGAAAATGTGGAATATTATAGAATCTTTTCCTGTTTTCTTGTGCATTTAAATGTATTCAGCTGGCTCAAGTGTGACGACATGGAAAACTTGAAATAAATGTGCAAATAATTACCGTGTGACGGATATATGTATAATATGTGTGCACATGTATGAATAACCTAGCGCAGCTCATTAATATGCACAAAGATATGATTTGCGGCTCCTGCACAGGTCATTCACTTGACCAGCGAAGGCAAAGGAACCCACTGCAGCCTAAAGTTACTAAATTCATGACATGAGATAAATACAACAGACAAGAGTGGCCCTTCAGAACTGCGGGGCCCTGTTTAACGTACCTAGTCTGTGTATAGGAAGCTGCGGCTCTGCTTGTAGGGCCCTATGTACATCTAGATAACCTCTGCACCAGATTAGCCTAACCAGAAGAGAGATAAAATGAATAGAAACGAAATGCTCATGTTTAAGCAGCACACCATTATTTTATCTGTCTAATATAGGCTATATGTTTATTGTCCTGCTCTTTCATTTGTTTGATTATAGACTGTAGACATTATACAAATTAATATAAGCAGCCTAGGTTAGTATATAACAGCCTTGTTGCTAATACCCTTACTGTATTAGGAAAGCCCATGTTGCTCCTTTACACCTTGCAGTATTTAGCCCCCTGTCATGTAAAGTGTGCGGCTGCTGTCAAACTATTTATTTTGTTCTCGTTGAATCCTTGACCTCTGACCCAGGCCCCACTCGGGGAACCACTAGTTAATAGAAGTAAATGACAGAAGTTTGACAATACAGATTAATCTTACATATAAGATTACCTTACATCAACTACATCTTGACCAAAAACCTACACCCAATAAACAATAAACTTCTTATGATGAAAACAGGCTATATTTAAATTTTGAAGTATGCCTGTTTTTGTTTTTTTGTTTTTTTTAAGTAAACCTGCTCCTCCAGTCCCATATGAGGACAAATAAAAACATTCTGGAGAAGCTACTGAAACATGAGATAGGACTCGCTATATAAAATACCTTGCACACAAACCAGCAATTTCCCATTCCCCAAACTCTTTCCTCTGCACTTTGTTGTCAGCCAAGGTAGCTGTTTGTGTCGATGTCAGGTCTGCTAAAAGTTCATGTTTTTATATTTGGTATTCTATCTTTGCGCCCTTGAAGAACTTTTGTTTATCACCCGTGAGATCGACACTAAGAGGGTTTTGTTTACGGAGCAGCTCGTGGTGAAAGTGCCGAGCCGTGTGCACCAAACTGTGAAAAGGGTGACTTTATAAAACGTCGCCCTCAACCGCTTTGTTTGGCCTCGTTCAGGGGTGGAATCCACAATGACTTTTGTTTTTTCTTTGAATATATTTACTGTCCCAACACAAGAAGAGGGGATGTAGTTTTTACAAAAGTGCAGCGTTGTGGTGAGGATAGTGTGCTGCATAATCAGTTTAAGATCAATTGGGGGCAGTAGAGCATGCAAAGGCCAAATAAATCAGGGGTTTATAAAATAGAAACGTTTTATCGGTAAAACAAGTAGTAAAGAAAAGAACAAAGTAGTGTTCTGTGTGGATGTTTGGGTAACTCTTGCCTCACAGAGGGAAAGTTGCTAGGTTTATTGTCAGACTGAGTGGATTTCGCATGTTCTTACAATGTCGGGTGGGTGTTCCTCAATGTGCTAACTTTCCCCTGTGAATTTTAAACATGCAAAATTAATTCTTTTAAGTGACATCTCACAAGTCATTAAGAAACACAGCCTAATAAGTTTTTAGAACATCTAAAAATTAAATAAAAACACAAAGTTAATTTCACCAACACATTTTTGGGAGCCTTTATTAATATTTTAAAATATGTTTCTTCTGAGAAAAGAGGTTAAGTAGCTCTAATATATATATATATATATATATATATATATATATATATATATATATATATATATATATATATATATATATATATATATATATATATATATATATATATAGGTATTGATTTTTAGGTCGTTAACATTTTTTTTCTAAAGTTTTCTAAAGCTAGATTGTATTTGTCAAGCTGTTGTAGTGATATATGATAGCAGTTGCTGATATACAGTTATTTTTGCCAGTTTTGTATGTTGGATATTGGTCCATAGTTTTCAGGGGCTAATGGATCAAGATGACTGTTTTTCAGCTGAGATGTTTTAAGAGACTTGGGAAATGTGCCAGATGACAGGGATCGTTTAACAATTTTTTAAAAGATCAGTGCCAAAATAATTGAACAAGGTTTTAAAGAACTTAGTTGGCAAGACATTTAGAGCACATGTTGCTGAACATTCTGAGTTCACTATGTATTGCCCATAATCATTTTGTTTCTAATATCAGTGATTTTGGTTGTAAAATAGTGAGCAAGCTCATTGCAATTTTTGGAGGAACACAATTCCAGTGGTAGGGATTTTAGAGCATTGATCAATTTATCCACTGTATTAAACAAGAATCTTGAATTGTTAATATTTTCCTTTACAACTAGTAAAAATGTGTTACTGTATTGTTGTAATTAACAAGCTCTTCTTTATAAACAGAATGGTCAGATTTCAACTTTGATTTGCACCATTTGTGCTTTGACTTTCAACAGGACCTGTCCTCACCTGACCAGTTTATCCAGGATGTCTTCTGTTTACCACAAACTATTTTCAGTTTTATGGGAGCAATTTTGTCCATGATGTTGGTTAGATGGAGACTCATCTAACATTTTCTTGCAATCAAATGAAGTTTTGTAAACAGAAAAATCAGCACTAGTATGACAGGATGCAAGCTTGTTACTTGTATCTTCTCAAATAAAATGTTTACCAGTAGAAGGCAAAATCTGGAGAAGGGTCTCCTAACATTTCATCCACTGGTCTTCATAGATTGAAATTTTTCTTTTGCCCTTAAAACATATGTATGACACAAAATCAACTTTTTAGAGCTTTTAACCATGTTATTGTTGTTTTCCCTCAGCATTTACTTACCCAAAGTTGTATTTAAAGTAATTCATGCAGGTTTGAGCCATCTTTAATTGCTTATTTTCACACCATATTGCAGATTAATCCCCATTTCCACCGCCACTGGCATACGCCCACTGCTCTCAACTTACTTCTCCAATTTTAATCGGTGATACATGCAGGATTTGCCAGCATTGCGCAGTCATTTTTAAGTACAAATGAAAAAAAATCTGCTGCTCGCTAGTGGCTGATTTGCAGCTATCATCAGAGGTGCTGACTCTTTGTTGTGATGTTGTTTATGGCAATATCAGCTCCAACTGGACACCGCAGTCAGTGGAAGTCAAAGGACTTGTTTCTTTTATTAAGTTGTTTTAGATTAATATTGATTTAAAATGTGCAAATTATAACATAATGATCCACAGATTATAGCTATATAGCAGACATAAAGTTACCATCTCTAAGTTTATTTGATTTTTGTTTTTACCAGTAGATGGCAGAAGTGAAACCAGTCCACTCTCTCCTCACCTGGCTTTTGTTCAGACTCACCTGTGCTCTCTAGTCTTCTTCTGTCAGACCAGAGCTGGCACACTATCAGACAGCAGTAACGTAGGTCTAACGTAGAATCTAGTGGTGTTATGTGAAAATACAACAGGATCAAGTTAACGATTCTAAGTACAAATGGTAATGGCTTTAAAAAGTAATTCAGTAAGTAATTAAAACCTGCATACACATAGTAGTAGTAGTTATTTTTATCGTCTATTTGTCAGCATCAGATTGACATGAACCTTTATTGTTTCTTTTTATTCCAAATTGCTTAAATGCCCACTGTTGCCAGCAGAGGGTGCCAGACATATAACCCAAATGTACCCAAAAACACCCCATTTTCCACTATTAGCATATTATAAAAGCACCATCATGAAGTTTCAGAACAGAGGCAGGAGAGGAATATTCATGTTTACCAGGTTATTTTTATTTATTTATTTTCTACTGTGCTGCCTTTGATGTCTCTCATAAACAGCAGGAGGTAAGGACTGTGCTTTTGCAATCTGATAAGGAGAACCCTGCAGCCATGTGGGGATAGTTACATTAACATTTGCACAGCCGCTTACACTGTAACCAATCGAGGCAAAAAACTGCATATATTTTGGGATCATCATGCACCTTTAAGATCATCCACAACTTGAGAACCCAGGTAATGTCTTCAAAACATTTGTGAAAGCAAATTTTTTTATTTTATTTTGATTACTCGTGTCTTAATTTAAATGATGGTTTAGTTAAAATTGTAAATAGCATATTTTGTTCTATTTTAGTTCAGCCCTTAAGAGTACCTTAAAAATAAAATATTTTTCCCAGATGATAGTATCTTGTTTGCAAAATCATTATCAAAATGTTTTAACTCTTTTTAAAAATAATATTTCAATACGTTTTTCCAGTGGTGAGTTTTCTTCAAATGTGTGTAATGGATAAATAGCCTCTTGGGCAAATTCTGGTCCATTTACAGAAATGTTGATTAATATACACTGTCTGTGTTAAATACAAATATATTTTACAATAATACTGTAGTAATTCTCAATTGGCTCTGTGCACAACAGTGAGTGGTTAGCGTCACAACTTCCTGTGCGATGGCTCTGTGCACAACCGTAACCTGCCGGATCCAGTCAGAAGGACAGTCAGCGCCACCATTTCCTACTTAATGTAATGTCCATGAGGTTTTTACAGAGTCACACTGAAATCACTAAATCCTGACAGATCAGGCAGTGGACAGGGAGCTGTGGGTGGATGTCACTGACAAGACAACACCACTGACTGAAATAATCTACACTTAAAAATAATTGGGTCATCCCTACAACAAATAAAATTTTGTTGTTATGTTACATTCAATGCAGGGGTGTCTAAACTATGGCCTGGGGGCCAAATGTGTCCCTCAGACCAATTTTTATTGGCCCTCAGGCCAGTTGAACTGGCCCAATTGAGTTTTTATGGCAAATTTGAGTAATCCTACCAATATAACCTAAATAACATCACATTGCATTGTCATACAGACCTAATATTATATTTCAAGCCTTATTTAAACTATGAAGTCAAAACTATGTTGAATGAACTCTGAATTATTGACTGTATTCACCACTGGTCTGTGGCCCTCTTTGTTGAATATTTTTCAAGATATGGCCCTCGGTGAAGAGTTAGGGCACCCCTGCTTTATAAGATCTCAAAATCTTAAAACAGCTGAACACTTTTACTTTTTACTCTTTAAATACACTTTTAAACAGGTACTTTAATACTTTTACTTCAGAATTTTTTGGAATTTTACTTTTACTTCAGAATTCACCAATATCCTTCATAATAGTGACCAGTTATGCAGTAACATATAAGTCAGGTTTGGACTGTAAAACAATACAACACGAATAACAGATATTTAAGATAGTTTGAATTTTATTTTAACGTATCTTTCTAAAAGCAAATGCATCCTCCAGTGAAGTTTTCTTTGCATTTGCAAAGTGTTTAACATGTTGTCAGTGACATCCACCCGCAGCTCCCAGTGCACTGCCTCTGTCAGGCTGACCTCTGGAACGAGCCGACTGCTGCTGTGCACAGAGCCAATTGTATCTCTGTGGAGTTTTTGCTGAGTCACGTTAAAATTAATATACCAGAGGACACCTCTAAGTTTATAAAGATACCACATCTTTTTTGTGTCAATGCTAATGCATAATAAACATTAAACTATCATCCCAAACTGAAGTCATCAAATATAGTAACAATTGCGTAGTTTTTACTTCATAACTACAAAATAATACAAAAAATATTCAATAACCCTCAGTAAAACCTCTGTCTGGTCCTGGCTCTTGTCTGTCACTTGCACATATGAGTGACAGAGCTGAGATGGAGTATAGATTTTCAAGCTCGTGTGCAGACTGGAGTCGCTCTTATCAGTATGCTGCTGCCGTGCCCGCGCAGAGCCGCTTTTGACAGTGAGGTCAGGGATGGAGCGGTGCCCAGCTGCTGCCTGTCTCCACGGCCACCTCCACAAATAGGAGCCGTCAATAAACCCCAGCAAAATGGAAGCAGGAAAAATGACCATCCAAGTCTTGAAAGCTGTTATGAAGAAATGGAGTTTGAGTTATAGTTGTAGTAGCGTTAGATCAATGTGAAAATCAGGAGAAGCTCGTAACTTTGCATAATGGGAAAAACTAGACATGGGGAGAACATGCAAAATTAACAACTCCATTGATGTCAGGTTTTACACCCCACTGAGACTGCTCTTATCAAGGTGACAAATGACATCCCCCTGAACACTGATGCAGGCAAAATCTCAGTCTTGATCCTGTTAGATCTGAATGCTGCTTTTGACACTGTAGATCATAGGATCCTCTTACAGAGACTGGAGGACTGGATGAGCATCTCTGATACAGCACTAAACTGATTCAAGTACTATCTAGAAGACAGGATGTACTTTATTGAAATTGGAAAATGTGTCCCAGAGCACATGGCTCTGACCTGTGGGGTGACCCAGAGGTCAGTCTTCGGACCCCTGTTGTTCAATCTTTACATGCTGTCATTAGGCCAGTTAATACTCAGCAATAATGTGTCTTACCACAACTATACAGATGACACTCAGATCTATGTCTCACTGGCAGCAGGTGAATATGGGCCAGTGGATTCACTCTGCCACTGCATCCAACAGACCAGTGTGTGGATGCAAAACAACTTTATCCAACTAAAGTCAGACAAAACTAAAGTCATAGCCTTTGGTCCAGAGAAACAAAGAGAAAGTGTCAGCAGTCACCTCCAGTCTCTGGACACTGAGGACCTCAGGGACCAGCATCCTGTTGGGGCCCAGAGTCAGGATTAAACACAGGGAATTAGCGTTTCAGTTTTATGCAGCTAAAACCTGGAACAGTCTTCCTGAAGATGTGAGACAGGCCTCTACTTTGACATTGTCTAAATCCTGGCTCAAAACAGTTCTGTTTCTGCTGTGCAAATGACTGAATGTTTTTTATACTGTGCTTTTCGGTTTTAATGTTCATTTTACAATGATTATTTATGTTTTGATTTGTTTGTATTGTGAATTTAATGTATTTCTTATTCTGTAAAGCACTTTAAATTTTAATTGTGTATAAATTGTGATATACAAATAAACTTGCCTTGCCAAATTCCATATGGAAAGGTGCCACCATCAGCAAACTGAACCAGTAACCATCTTGTTGAGAGTCATAACCACTTTGCTACTGTGCCAAAAACACTCAACTGATCAAGATCACAATATCCAATATTTTGAATTATTTTGATAATAAGGACATATATGAGCCATCAATATTAAAGATCAGGTACCTGAATTTTTTTTCTTCTAGTTTGGGTAAAAGGAAAAAAATGACCAGTGAAATGTTGGAAGCTATTATAAGAGTAATAAGCACCCTGTCATAACAACGGACATCCTATAAGTATTCCATTCTATCATGACGCAATGTCAATGTGAGCGAAAAGCTTAAATGGGTGGAGTTTTTTGAGAAGCATGTACAAAACAACATGACTATCCCAGACATTTGTTCTGTCATGCTTCTGTCAAAATCAGAGTAAAAGAAAGGAAATTATGGCAACATTTAATGCTGTATTTATCATTTACTGAAGCCCTCAAAGTAAACTAAAAGAAAAGACCTACTGGATTATCTTTGTTCACTTGTAGTCTGAGCCAGATCAGATTTGTCCATGACCCCTTGAACGCACCACAGGCAGACCCATCTTTCATTACTCTGTACTCCTATCTTAGAAATACACCCCAAAAAAATCACACTCTTCTGGTGTCCTGGACAAATATCAGCAAAGAGGGCTGAGGTGACTGCTGTTGTGAGTTTGAGTTAGACAAATAACATGAATTGCATTGAAGTAAACAAATACATATTTAAAAATGGGAAAAGAAATTTCATCCCTTGACTTTGCAAATGCACTGACACAGACTCATGCAGCTGCGTGAAGTGCCTTGTCCAAAGGCACAACAGCAGATTGCACTCTTCTAAAATGGAACAATATGGTTAAATATTTATAGAAAAGGCAAGTTTATTTGTAGAGCACAATTTGTACACAAAGTAATTCAAAGGGCTTCACAGAATAATAAAGACATTACAATCACAATGCAAACATAAATAATTATTATAAAATGTGTTCATATACATAAGAGTTTAGCGTTTTGCTTCATCTGAAATTCACTCTGCTTTTCGTTAGACACAAACAGGACCACGCATTTCTCAGACTGGTTAATCCGCCTGCCATCAGAAATCGAGGAGATAGGATATGATTCCAGATTATGTGTGTAAAGTAGTCTTAAAGCATATTGTTTTGGCTGGCCAGGTAATGAGTGAGGCGTCTCAATTCCAAAGTTTTGAACAGGAAGTCAGGAAGTTTAGTACAGTTTTGGAGTTGATAATGAACAAAATGACCCAATAAATCTACAAATAGTTTATTTCAAAGTACCAAAAATCCTAAAATGCCATCTTCAAATACCCACTATGTAACTTTTTTGCCAAAAAATTGACTAAAATAAAAATGTTTTTTTTTTTTTTTTCATTATGGATGTTTTTATTGCACTGAAATATGTATGTCCTTACTATGAGTAGGCTTGCATCTCCACAATCCTGACTCTTATTTAACGTTGAAGAGGGCTTTCTCCAGATTGTTTCCATAAATGGAAAGGTGAATATGGACCATTGGATTCACTCTGCCACTGCATCCAACAGACCAGTGTGTGGATGCAAAACAACTTTCTCCAGCTAAACTCAGACAAGACTGAAGTCATCATCTTTGGCCCACAGAAACATAGAGAAAGTGTTAGCAGTCACCTCCAGTCTCTTTCTCTAAAACCTTCAAATCAGGCTAGAAATCTAGGGGTAATAATGGACTCAGACTTGAACTTGAACAGCCACATGGAATCAGTAACATCTGCAGCATTTTACCACCTAAAAACATTGCAAAAATCAAAGGTATACTATCAAAGCCAGACTTAGAGAGACTTATCAATGCATTTGTTAAGACAACTGCAGTACATCCAGAACGCTGCTGCTCGGGTCCTGACTAGAACCAGAAAGTACGAGCACATCACTCCTGTACTCAGCTCACAGAATAGACTTTAAAGCAGCTCTGCTTGTGAACAAGTCTCTCCATGGCCAAGGTCCAAAGTACATCTCTGAAATGTTAGTGCCATATAAACCATCTCACACTCTGAGGACTTCAGGGACCGGCCTCCTGCTGGTGCCCAGAGTCAGAACTAAACATGGGGAATCAGCGTTTCAGTTTTATGCAGCTAAAACCTGGAAGAGTCTTCCTGAAGATGTGAGACAGGCCTCTACTTTGACAATGTTTAAATCCAGGCTCAAAACGGTTCTGTTTAGCTGTGCATATGACTGAAAGGTTTTTATTCTGCACTCTTCTGTTTTAATGTAAATTTTATGATGATTATTTGTGATTATTTATGTTTTTATTTGTGTGATTTTAATGTCCTTCTTATTCTGTAAAGCACTTTGAATTACTTTGTGTACGAATTGTGCTATACAAATAAACTTGCCTTGCCTTGCCTAAATGCTGCTTTGTACATGAGAGGTCTGTGTAAGTGTGTGTGGAGGGATGGACTGGCACACCGACAGGAGCAGACAGGAGCAGATGCAGTGTATGGGTGTCAGGTTTGGAGCAGGTGTCTCCCGCTGTGATCCAGATGGGTGCAATGCGGGCACAGCACCCTGGGGAGACAGGTACCACCTCGCCAGCACACATCCACAATAACAGCTCTGCATTTCTCATGCTCTATCTCGTCTACTCTACCAAAGTTATGCTCACAAACTTGATCCAACTTGCACAAATAAGCTACTTTTTGGACATGTTTGCAATGCCAATTCTGCATACCACTTTTAATAACTATACATTCATTAGTATGAACAAATACATCATTCATAATGGTTTATTAAGGATGATTCTCGCTGGAGGGACTATGTCTCTCGGCTGGCCTGGGAATGCCTTGGGATCCCACCGGAGGAGCTGGAGGACGTGTCTGGGGTGAGGGAAGCTTGGGAGTCCCTGCTTAGACTGCTGCCCCCGCGACCCGGCTCCGGATAAGTGGAAGAAAATGGATGGATGGATGGATGATTCAAGGCTTAGTTATGGCAATGTTATAAATTAAGGGGGAGGGGGGATTACTGCACATCACATCAGGTTTGTGAAGTTGTAGTGTATTGTTTTGTATCATGCTTTTATGAAAAAAAATGCTGTGTAGGAGCATGGGTGAGGTAGGCTTATGGGCTGAGCATTGGATAGAATCATACTGCTAACCATAAAAAGGGTTCAAAAAGGCCCTTTTTGAAGAGATCACTAGATTACTCAAACATGCATAGATGGCATATAAAACCTCTTCAGGCATGTTTTCAATGAGGGGACAACGTTATAACATGACAGAAAGCTCCAAAATGTCAATTTTTTAAGTAGTTCAGTAGTAGACTGAATCCTTCTCAGTACACTATTTGTTTAATTTGAATTATTTTATACAGTCTTTGGTCATGCTTTATTAAGTCTATTAAAAGCGTAGTTATTATAAAGTGCTTTTATAATGAAATTTTGGTATTGAATGTAAACAAGATAATTGATTTTCATCTCAGGCTGACAGTAGATAGAAAAACTCACAAAATGTTGCAACTTTACTCATTCAGAAGGTGCTTTTCAGTTTGGACCAGCTGTTAAAGTGTCCACAAGATGGCGTCCTAGTTAGACTTATCAATATGCATGCAGAGAAAAGGATGTGTGTGAGATGGGGATACAGAGGAAGAGGAGAGAGGGGGTCACTGCATGCTAATATGTTGTTTTCAGGTTGTACAATCGGCTAATGTCTCTCTCTCAAATACAGTATCAATTAAATACTGTTTTATTTAAAAATATCAAACTCCTAAATGCGTTGGAACAGATTTTTCCCATGTATTTAAGATTTCCCTGTGCAGATATATTGTCTAAGAAGGTCTTGAGGTTGAAATATGTGAGCTGTGCGCCGTCTGCATCTACTTAAAAAGCATTTTATTAGCTCATAATTAGGAAGTGTGCTGTTACCATGCTAGTAGTTGTTGGCTTTAACATTTCGGCAAAACTGTCTTGTCTCTGAGATTTGTGAAAAGCGCTTATAAACTCATTGTGGTTAATAATTAGGATGCTTGGAGTGCATAATGTAAGTGAGGAATAATTTTGCACCACTGCAAACCATTTAAAATTAACTAGTTTCGTTTTCACATTTTTAATAATATAAAATCAGGTACAGTGGAAAATGAGATAAATTACCATGACAATTTATCTGAGCAGGTCTAATATACAACCACATCAAAATCTGCATATTGTAATTAGTTATCCCCATCTCATTTAATCACCCATATGGACTGCTATATGAATTTGTTAGCCTGCTTGTATTTTGTATTCCCTCAGTACAATTAGCTTCTGTCTCCATCAGAAAAGGCTACAGCCCCGTGCACTCCCGGCTGTGCCACAAATAGGAAGTGTATGTGCGAGTGTTTGGATATGCAGACTGGCTTTCACAGTCATTCTGGATCTCAGCGGTCACCCTAGTATCACCGAAAAACATCACATTTAAAGATGCAAGACTGATTTCTGTCACCGCATGGTATTTGGGTATAAAGTAGGAGCATATGATACATTTTAAGGATAGTTAGAAGATGTTTCTGCACTAACCTTTTGGCCAGACACTTCACATCCTTCGTATTGTAAATAGTGTTGGGGTTCCTTGATGTGTTCTCTAAACCGTTTATTTAAATTTAAAGTGCAACATAAAAGTGCAGTTATAAACTGGTTTTGTAATAGTTTTTTTAGATGAGGAAGCAAGTTATGTCCATTAACAATGCAAACTATACAGATACATAACTGACTAACTTGGTTTTAAAAGGATTCAATGAAGTTGCAAAATAAACAAAATAGCAATTAAAAGAAAAAAAAAATTACATTCTGCTGCATAAAAACGAGTGGTGTCACTCTCACAATACTAATCAAGTATGTTCCTTAGTAGTTTGAACTGTTGGTATTGTAACAACACTGGTCAAAAATACTAGTGGAGTTGTTTTACTAAGCATTTACTCCTTGACATAAAGAGTCTGACTTTTCCCACAATATATTGTCAAGGATTCAACAAACAGGATCACAAATCTTATCTCTGATTAGTTTCTCTCATTTTCATTTAGAGAATGATTCAGTGCACATTCCAAAGCAAGCTGTTGGAGAAATACAACAGCTTTTCTCCACTTTCAAAGGGAAACACTTGATAAGTCTAGACTGATTGTAAACATCCAACAGCGTTACCACCCAAATGAGTTTCTCCACACAAAAGAAGACTTAATAAGAAACTTCACTGTTGAAGTTCATAGATATAGAAATAAAACAAAAAAAATATGACTAGATGTGTAGACAATTTAGAAAGAAAATTTGCATAATGGCTGAAAGTTTGAAAAGTGGCTCTAAGCTCTGTTTTGGCTTGAGTCTTAGAACGGCCACCCTCAGGTCTAAATCAATACTAAGACAACTGTAGGGATAATCAGAGTATGGTGAGAGGTATTAGATCACCTATTATGACATGAACAATCAATATGACTCAGGTGACAGTGCACACCTTAAGGTAGTTCAATAGAGTTAACCGATAACTGATATTTCTCCTACTTTCAGAGAGATATAAGATAAAGACTTAAAAGAAAAAATAATGATAATAATAGTTCTGGGTCCATCCTCCCTCATCTCCAGCCTTAAGCCTGTATATCTCAGTTGAAGTTGAGATGTTTGCGGCTCTTATTTTCTTAGAATATGAT
>NC_047145.1:12557443-12624943 GCF_009829125.3 Periophthalmus magnuspinnatus | reverse complement strand
AACTCATTAGTAAGTCTTATCATCAACTCTGGATGTGGCTAGACTAATCTACTCAGTATATTGACGAGAAAAAAAGAAGTAAAATTGCATAGATTTGGAGCTGTCGGAGGCCTTGATGCACTTCCTTTGACAGTTATCGAGTTCTATGTCACAAAGAGTAATCAATATCCCAGAACCTCATCATGCACCAAGCACATGTTTATTAAAGACACCAAGGTCAATTATACAGGCCATACATTAACTCTGTCAAACTAATGAGAGGAGAAGTCAGCAAGTCTTGTGCACAGGTGTTGGTGAATGTAAAACAAACCAGAAATATTAGACCGAAGACGTGAAGATGGAGATGTTATTATCATGGGACAAGATTTGAACCAGTTTTTGACATTGAATTTGTCTTTCTAGTGAAGAAACTTAAATTTTTAGTTGAAGGAAAAAATCTATTGAAATTGTGTTTCATTGTGAGCTTGGATCTAGTCTCTCCAATTGCATTCCATTTGTTTACTTACATTTTACTAAAATATGAGTACTTGACCACAATTAACACCAGTTTGAACTAGCTACACTTTGATTGGTCGCAGAACACTCAACCAACTACACCACTGTCATCACCTGGAATTACTTCTGTCAAAAGTATTGAGATACTCACATTCACAAGAGAGCAATGAACCTTCCCTGCATGATCTTGAGCTGTATCAGAACTAGTATAAGACGACATAGACTAGCATACACCCAAAGACTACTATGAAACTACCTGGACGACTGAGGGATTACACAGATAAAGACCCAATGGTAATAGAAAAGAAAGTATCACTGTCTAAATAAAGAATGTTTTTTTTTTTTTTTTTTTTTTTTTATTCATTGGGGTATCAAAATCAGTATTAATTATCGAGTCTATCCCTTAGTATCGAAATAATTTGAAATGTTAGTATTGTGACAAAAATACCTTGCATACATACAAGATATACATTCACTAAGGCATATTTACACCAAATGTCTGTAATACCCTTTCTTAGCTGTTCTTAAACGCTTACAATCTGTTACATCTTTGTGACAAGCCCTGCACATTTCAGAGCAGATAAGGTTGTAGGCAGCGAGACCTGTGGTTCAGTGGTTGTTCAAGATTGGAGAAAGAGGAGAGGGTCGGACGTGGGTTGGTTGCTAACATGTCTCTAAGTGTAGGTGTTGGAGAAGGTGAGCGGAGATGCTGGGGAGCGGTGTGCAAAAGGAAGTAGCCCACAGGGAGGATAAAGGAAGGGAGGGGTCGGGGTGAAATGCAACCCATCCCACCTGCCCCTCACCCAAAACGCTCTGTGGTCTCAGATCACAGCTGGAATGAAGTTTTAAGTGGAGGAATTTTCAGCAAGACAGCAGGACAAATAGCATCCTGAAAAAGTACCAACTGTTTTTACTAGTGTTTGGAAAGTTTGTTTATTTGAATTTTTCACCGGGAGAATGTTAGAAGATGCAAACATGGCATTAAATATGAAAATATCTTGTGTATGTATTCCAAAAATCATTTCTATTTCTGAGTTCACTTGACAGCTCATGGTACAATATGGCATACATCACAAGGATCCTCAGAAAATGGTACATTATCTTTCATATATTCATAGAAGTAAGGACTGTTTTCAACACTGATAATAGTTTCATCAATTCAGAACTTTCACAGATGTCTAGAGTTTATTTTATACAGTTTCAATCTGATACTATGCTTCTGCTTTGGAAATAACTTTTGGACACATTTGCATTGTATTTCACATTGACACCTACCTCTGACAACTCGTGAGGTCCAGAGGGGACTTTGACAGATGTGGCTAGTGTCTGCATTATGATCTTTTATATAGGGCTTTTTTGGACACTCTTGGATGCTTTACAGTGCATTATTAATTCAAATACCCTGGGGTAAACTGACAGAAGTGAAGCATCCAATCTGTGCCATTGGCCCCATCGACCACCAAACACACATGCACTCACCATATTCATATTAGGCAATAACTAAATGAAATGTCTTGCCAAAGGACACAGCAACAGTTTCAACTACAGTCACTGCTGCTCCACTATGGCAGATGGTATATATCTCATCCAAGTACAAACCAGGCATTGGTTACCATGTATGGCAACAACTGTAATGATAACTAAAATATTTTGATTTCCCAGTAAGCAAACATACAATCAGCAAAAATGATCTTTGTGTCTGTTCCATTGTATTTGTACTGAAGATAACAGCTTATTACTCCGTGGTGTTTGGTGCTTTTCTATTGAATTTCCTGGACAAATTTAAAGTAATTGTTATGTCCACAATTAAGTTTGCCTGGGCCTCCTCCATCTGTTTCTATCCACAGCACATTCTCTGAGACAGCTGGTGTCATAATAGAAAGGAAGAGAGGGTTTTTACAACAGCCTTTATGAGAGGACATTGTCTACTTGGTGGAAAAGTTTATATTTATTTATTTAATTATTACTCTAATAACTATATGATTTATTACAGGTGTTAAAGTGGTTGGGTGCAGTGTACACATCTTGAATAAGGAGTAATGAGGGTCAAAGTTGCATCTTCACGTCATAATCGTTATATATCTTCTTTTCTAGAAACTCAAAATAATAATAATAATAATAATAATAATAATAATAATAATAATAATAAAATAATGTTGATACTTTGCAGTGACACCATGCTGAGGGAGGGTTCTGCATGTATGTGGATGGATGAATGTTCATCCATTACCTTGATAACACAATATACACACCAAGACTTTTTTTTTTTTTTTGATTGTCTGAAAGCTCAAGAGAAAATACCAAATAAATTTAAACAATAGATTTTCAGGAGCAAGTGATCAATACGAGTGTTCATGATTCTGCTTAGGTGTTTGATTTTAAACGGAACTTAAAAACTGTTGGCTAATGCTAGCTAGCTTGTGACTGTGATATTATTTGAGAGGAACTTGTTTAACAGCACAGATTAACTCACCTGTTGTAGTTCCAGCTAAATCAGCTTTTTCTGGTCAAATTGTGTTAAAACAAAGCTCAGATTAAAGCCTAACCTGCGTAACATAGCTTCAGACAAAGCAGTGCCCCTGGTTATCTAACATCCCCCCAGTGTACATAGACATTCGAAACGAGGTGAGTGAAGTGTCTTGCTGAAGGACACAATAACAGCATTCACCTGTGAGAGCTGAGAACAACCTGCCGCAGCCTGTGGGTCAGTGGGTCTAAGTGCTCTACCAGCTTTGCTAAAGCTGGGAGCAGGATTCAAATCGCCAGCCTTCAGATCTGTGAACACAAAAGGTCAAAGGTCAAAAGCTGTCCACTGAAAACCTTCAGCTTCAGACTATCATACAAGAAATGGTTTAAAAATGATAAAATGACTTCTAGCCAAGCTCCACTCTGTTGTTATGGCCCTACACAGTAACATACACTGCACACTGTATTTTCATCTCTAAAGGCCATTAGAGTAATGAACTGTGCAAAAATCCATCTGTGTTCCATTTTCAATTTTAACATTCTTTGCTCTGCCATTTCTGCTCACACACACGCGCATTGAAGCCGACCAATTATAATGTTGGTGCAGAGTGCAGATTTAAAATAAAAAATACAAAAAATAAAAATTAAAAATGCCATTAAGCAGGGTAGAATATAACACCAGAAAATGAAGAAATGTCACATTGCTAATATCAGCATATATGTGTAAACGATGGATCAAAGTAATATTACATTAAGTCTGTGTGAATATTGAAAGACTGATAATAAATCATGTGAAATGTTCCACACCGATATGAATCAGTGTGCAAATGGCATCAGTTGGATGAGGCCATATTGAGAGAAGCCATATTGAACTGAAGAGATGGTCGTTTAAACGTGCTGTAAACTGTAAAGCAGTAATAACAATGGTGGAGGTACAGAACACCAAAACTGAAGAGAGGCTGCAGAAGTAAAGCCAGCTCCAGCTGGATGTCCAGAAGCATGGATGCACACCTGCACGTGTAGCAGCACAAAATGCCTGTTCAAGAGCTCATACCATAGACGTGTTGATGGCTGGGTAAGTCAGACCTGTTCCCAGTGCACGTTAGACTCCACTAGGGCTGCCCCTTGCCGGTTCTGTTCATTATTTTTATGGACAGAATTTCTAGGCGCAGCAAAGGGCCAGAGGGTCTCGGGTTTGGGGACCACAGGATCTCATCTCTGCTGTTTGCAGATGGTGTTGTCTTGATGGCTTCATCGATCCATGACCTGTCACATGCACTGGAGTGGTTTGCTGCTGAGTGGGATGAGAATCAGTTCCTCCAAATCTGAGACCATGGTTGTCGAGGTCTTGTTCATGACTGAGGGAAGAATGGAGCATGAGATTGACATGAATGGTTGATGGTTGGGCAATTAGTGCCCATTAAAGTAGTAGTATTAAAACTAAAAGACTGCTTTTTTCTCATCCAGGTATGGCAATACTCAAAATAACATTATTTTGTTCTTTTTTTCTCAGTACTATGATCATCCAAAGTACAGAGACAACCAGTCTTTGTAGAATCTGGCAACTGAAAAAGGCGGTCAGATAGTCACCAAAACATTAAAAGAACAAAATCCAGTAATAACATTGTTTTGCTGACTAGTCTATCTGCAAACAATGCAAACAGCAGCTTTTGAAGTATTTAGTCTGCCTTGATTCACTGCTCAAAATACCTTGATAAACATGCATTCTTACTGTGGGCAGGCTTGCATCTAACCTGGCTCATGTCAGATTGATACAGTATGTGTTTAGTTTACTTTATTGGTTTATTTTAACAGGGACCATGTGCAAACACATTAATCTCATAAAAGAAGAACTGCTTTACACCAGATTTAGCTAAAGCTTGTTTCCATCTGCAGTCCCCGCTCTCTGAATTGAGTTCCACACATTATCAATCTGGGATGGCTCTTGCTGAAAGCAATTGGAAAACGCAGAAAGTCATGATGATTTTTTGAATCTGACTGGTCGAAGCGCCACAACAGCAGAACAAGCAGAAAAAATGTACTTTTGTTACATCAGGTTGAGAGAAAAGCACAGACATCTTCCCTGTCCACAAAAAAAAACAGTCCGTATTGCTAAAATGGGCTGAAGTACGTCGATGTTTGTTTTGGTTCGGGTGAGCCCTTCACCTTTGGCTTCCACACAAACCACAATGCTGCTCTGTGATTGGTCCGCCCACCTGATTATCCTTGTGCTGGGTGCAAGCACAAGAGTTTGTGTACTCAAAATATCACAAGAATCCATCTTGCTGTGCAAGTTCAGCTCGGCCTGGTCAGCTCAGTTCGGCCTGGTCACATTTGTGGAGTTTGCACATAAGAATTTATACCATAATATGAAGTATTCTAAGCAAAGCAGTAACATCTCTATGGAGACAAGCAGGTGGCATACCCCTCACCACAAAAGAGAACTGATGCATCTTAAGTTTCACCCTTAAGAAAGGTACATGTTCTGCCTTTTATACAGTGAATACTCAGTACTACATTGCACTGTCAATATTATGTTCAAATCCCCCAAAATGCTGAGGTGAGTAAGAAAGTTTCAAAATAGCCTGGCTCCAAATGACCAAAGGTTAAAAAAAATAAAAAATAAAATAATAAAAAAAATAAAAAAATCTATAGACATTCCTCAGAATGGAGGAAAAAATGTTCACCTCTAGTTGACCGCTTTATTTTGAGTTGTTTATTTCAGCATCGGCTGAGGAGGCAGTACTCATCTTTATCTTTATTGTTGGCAGAAAATCTATTTTTCATGTAGCCCTGCAGTGACATTAGAAAAATAACATTTTTAAGTAACAAAACTCCATCTGTTTTAGTTTGCCCAAGTCCAAATGGTTCGAGTATGGTTCACGTTGGTTCAGCAGCATAAAGTCAAGACAGCCAAAGGTCACGTAAGATTGGATGTTACAAAGTTAGCAAATAGAAAATGTGAGGAATATTTCTTTAGCAGAGGACTGGTAAAGTACTGATTTAGTTTAAGAGATGGGTAGCACGCAGTTACATTTACTCAGTTACATTTACTTAAGTAACATGTACTTGAGTAGTTATCAAACCCACTTTGAGTAAACTGTACTCTTATACTCTTACTTCAGTAAAAGTTTTCATTACTCATCCCACTGTAAGTCTACTAGTGATAAAAACTTTATGTTGACAATATTAAATGATTGGACATTTGTGTTTCTTGCACTGCTCCTGAAGTTATAATGCTTTTTGTTTTTGTTTTTTTTGTTCTTATTTTTGTGTATATCCTTTGAAAATACCAGATTTGGTGAATTATTTAATGTTTTGTCATTCTAATTACATTGTTTTCAAAGTATAAATCACATGTTACGTCCAGACAGTTATTCTTCATGAATATACAGAAGCATGATACAAAACTGTATATAGCAACTTGACAAACCTGATGCAATATGCAGTAGTTTATTTATGATAATGTTCTTATGGGGAGTGACTTAACGTGGAGAACAAAAGGAGGGCAGATTCAGAGCATCAAAATGTGTTAAATATTACATTTAAATACATTGGTTTTGGTAAATATAGAATTTTCAAAACAATAAAAGGTAAGATGATGATCCAAATATGTTATGTGTTAGCAATTAATACCCTGTAGAAGTAAAAGCTAGAATGATGTGACAGCATTGTGGTTAGGGGCTGAATCTTGTGTTGACAGAGAAGAGGCTTAAATTTTAATACTGTACCATACACAAAAACAAAATATCCACTTTTTTTTCCTCCATCTGTTAACTCTACCGGGAATAACAGAATAAGTAATGATAGAATAACTGAATAATCACTCATTTTATCAAGTCAAACTGGACACTGCAAAGCAACATAACAACATAGGGTCTAAATGTCTCAAGTAGTCTTCTGATATACACAGTCCCTCAATATGACGCACTACAGAGGTTATTTAAACTCTTGACCCCAAGCAAAAGAGACATTCAATTCAGTCAACTGGACAAAAGTTTTAGAGTGAAGATGTTTCATCCAAGCCGCTTCAGTTCTGGTCAGATTACCAGTGGACAATGCCTTCTATCTATCTGAAGGGAGCTAGCTATACTGAAACAAACACACCATATATCTGCCGTACATCTCCATCTCAAAGCCACTAACCACTCCTTTGAAGATAGTGAGGTACAAGTCTTAGCCAAAGCAAAGAAATGGTTTGAGAAAATGGAGTTAAAGAGGCAGTTTTTGTTAGGAAAGACGATCCATCTTTGAACAAGAATGAAGGGCTGAGACATCATTTATCTTCTGTTTATAACACCTTCCACAGACCTATATCAATACAAGCACAACAATAGCGATAGCCAGTATGCTGATAGATGTGAGCGCACCCATTAGGGGCCTGAACGATTATGCAAAATACACTTTCTCTTTTTCCGTTATCTTCACGTGGATGTATCTCCAGGGCTTGGATAGGCAATACTATGTGTGACAGTGCTATGTTGAATGTTCAAGAGCCCCGTTTCCATTTTGATTTGTAGTAAACATCTTAAGCATCAGACGTCTACAACACCACCGTGCTCAGTTTTAATGGGGTCTTAAAACGTCCTGACATTACATCAACGCAACCTATTTATTATCTGTAGCCTATTTACACAATTCGATACTACTTTCACTTCTACCACACCACATTCACACTGGAGCTATAGAAATCTCATTACGCTATGAAGCAGTGCCATGCTATTCCAGGTGATTCTAAATTGGATGGCTAATGTGACAGTTTGGCCTCGCAAATCCGGCTAGCTCCGTTAAATCCCAACTCATTTATAACATCCTCGCTTCCGTCAAGAATACGTGAGGTGCCACTTCAGATGTAGACAGACCCGGAGTCGATGGCAGCCCTTTAATTAAAAAAAGTCATTAAAAACCAATGCATTTTACGTACAGACATGAGCTAACCGCTGTTTCTTGGATTATTCTCCATCACAATTCTCCATAATGTCTCAGCAGATGTTTGGAGGAATCTAATTATGCACAGAACGCATTGAAATTCCGAAGACACCCTGGGAGTTACTCATGATTTATTGATTCCCGCCGAGCAGACATTAATATTGTGGTTATGATTAAGACTTGTCTGGCTTACTTTCGGTGACATCTTGGTTACGTCGGCTTCCCGGTGTGTAGTGTGGCAGACTTGTCACAGTTCGGAATCTTGTTACGGTTAACCTTTCCGGGAAAAAGGTCTGCGTCTGACATTTCCGGAACGGACGTTTACCAAAGCCATATGACACATTTAACAAAATCCCCGGAAAAAATCTCTGACCTCTGCAGTTTTCAAAGATGTTATGCTTTTTTGCGACTATTTTAAAAGGCAAATGGAACATCAAATCCATTAAAGGCGCTCTACCCGATGATTTCCCATGTGTATGGCCTAAATTTGTGTTGCTCCAGTACAGATGGATTGCATAAGCAGCACTTGTTGTCAAAATAAGTTTGCTAATCTAATTATACAGTGTTTTATTGTCAGGTAGTGGAAATAAGAATGTTAGTTGTTGACTTACGGCAAAACTCCACACTGGTCTCTCAGAGTTGTGAAAAGTGCTTATAAACTCAATGTGGTGAATAATTAGGATGCTCTAAATGCATAAGGTAAGTGAGGAATAACTTTTGGACCATGCAAACCATTCAAAATGACTTAAGTTTTTCATGTTTTAAGACAATAAAAATCAAGTACAGCAAGTTTAAATTACCTATATCTCGTACTTTCTTGAAACTAAAAGACCTATACCCACTTTTGAACCATGAGTGAATCACATGGTGATTCCTTATGGTTATAAAAAAAACAAAACGAGTAAAAGCCATTTGGTAACATGCATAAATAAGCCCACAATATTTGGAAAACAGATAAAACTTCCCTTGGATGCTGAATTGACTTGTGGAGTGGCTTAAATGATGCAAAAAACAATGGCTGCTAGATATTAGGTAAGGTACTTCATTACTAGTACAGTAGTGAAAGCAATTTGAACACTCATTCAATAAATAAGTGAATAAATAAAAAGTTGACCTTATATAAATACATGATATTACCTTTTTGCATTTAATTATTTGTTGATCCAAAGTCTACAGTTTTAAGATGTAAAACTACTTAAAATATTATTACTACTAAAATGGCATGGTATTTCGTTTTGGTAGCATTTATGGCACTGAAAAACCTGCGTCCTTCCGGGCTTGCATCTCCATCTGCAAGGAGAACATTCTGATGTATGGTTTTAATATTCTATTTCCATGGAATCATGCAGGTGATGTGCCATCTCCAGAAAGTTAGATACACTACCTCTAGTTCAACACAAAATATATAAATGGAAAAAGGTGACATGATATCCCACTTCACAACATCAGCTTGTGGAAATGAGTGTTTGGAGAGCTCTGGAAATGGACAGAATATGCAGGATTACTCAAACGTGCGTGAATGAAACATCTCTAGGTAAGATTTTCACATGGGAGCTGATAACAGGGAAGTTCAAAAAGCTCAAAAGATACGCAATGAACCAAGCAACGGCATGCAAGACACATTTAGGCAGAAGTAAGCCTTAAGAAAAGCACTCACCGTTTTACTCTTTAGAAACGCTCCTAATGGCACTTGACAAATTGCAAAACTAGACAGGAAATTGGAACCTTTTAAAACATCTCGGTTGAAATTGTGCAATACCCGTCAATCAATGTAATTTATTCATTCATTTGAGGAAGCACACAGAAAATCGTGACTCATTAGGAAACAAATATTAGCCAATAAATAAATAAATAAAATAAACAGCAATCAAGGTCTTTCATTTCAAACTACAAAAGAGGAGGAACATAATTTTTGTTTCCTAGAAATTTTCAAAGATTTTTTCAAAAGACTGACAATAAAAACGCCAGTCGTGCATAATTGGTTGGCAAAATCTTAACAATACAACTGAAGAGAAATTTTAAAAAGTGTCATTTATCCAGAAATTTTGAAGTTTCTAACAATCTCTAACAATGAGTGCATTGATTTAAAGTCACAGATGTTAGCTTCAAATCAAAAGGTTTCATAATTCAGCACTGGATACGAGTTGGAAATGACAGCAATTAAAAGTGTGTAATGGCCCATTAAGCAAACACATTACAACAAATTGGATTTTCTTTTTACCAATCACATAACATTTGTTTTCGAAAATAATTAACTACCGTATCACTCTGTTTTATTTGGTGGCGTTTCGATAGATCTGAAATTTATAGAATCAGAAATGGGTAGTACTCAGTTACATTTGGTTGAGTAACTTTTTAAAGAAATTGTACTTTTTTAGCAGCATACTTTTATTTACTTTTATAATGTTGTAGTTTTTTTGTTGTTGGTTTTTTTTTTTACATTAATTTCAAATTATAAATCAGATGTATTTCTTTTACTCATACTTGAATCATGCCTTGGTCTGCTACTGTGTACTACTACTTCAATAATATTATTTTGAAGTAACGTTATTCTCCACTCACTTCTGCTTAGAATTCTCGACACGATCTTGGATGAATCATTGTTTTTCCTTTTATTTGTGAGCACTTCTTGACTCATGTTTGAAAAGTTATAGAGTTTTTTGGAAGAAGCAATTGTCACAGGGTGAAAACTGTTTCTCAAAAAAGACCAATCAGCTCAGCGTTATTCTCCATGTAGGTCACAGCGGGAGACTCCCTTTTTTCTTCTGACCACTCTCCACAAGTCCGCAGCTCCATCCATCCTCTGCCAGTATTGATTGCAGTCCATCTGAAAAACACTTTCTCCATTTCCGTCTTAACCCAGGGGATTCCTTGGACACTTGTCTTATATACCTTTGCCATACGCTCACCGAGACTTTCAATGATCGATGATGGTGAAATATAATCGTTGCTGTGTCTTTGGAAAAATATTTATTCAGTAAAAAGTTATGATGGTAATCACATCTGTCATATTTTGCTTTAGTTGAGTAATGTCCTGTATCATTGTTCGATACATGATATTTTTAACACAGCTCCACAGAAAGAAACTTGGAGATGTGATATCTGGTGAACGTGATAGGTCCATCCCCTCCAATCCACAAACTCACCCCAATGTGATTAAAAACTTTTATAATCACTGAGTACAATAAAACAAATCTAATTGATTTATCTTATCAATTGCCTTTGTAATTACATTTTTAAATTGTAAAGAGACTATATGGACACCCTGTACATCCATTGTGGACGTATATTATGAAGTGTTTTATTGATGTATATTATGTAGTGTTTCATTGTCTGAGACACAGACAGTGCACTGTTACCATGGTACCTGTTGTTAACTTTACCATGAAACTCGGCTCTGGTCTTTTAAAGTCATGAAAAGCACTTATGAACTCATTGTGATCGATCACTGTGAAATATCATCAAAATCATTGCGCCGTCCTGAAACTTGGAAAACAATGTATTCAGTAAAAGGTTATGATGGTAGAAAGATATTAAATGAAAAAGTAGACTACTCCTTGTTGTGGCAATTTGGCAAACTCACCAGAAGGACTGAGGGCCCACAAAAAATCAGGGCCAAATTTGGACCCCGGGCCATAGTTTGGGCAGCCTTGTTTTAGTGATGCAAATATCATAGACGATGATACATGTGAGAAGATGTGAGGAAGAGGAACATGTACAACACAGTCACTGAGCAGTGGGACAATTTCAGTTTGTACATTTCTGCAACTGACAGTTAGAGGTAAAGTGTGTGACCTCTGATCCTAGTCAAATCCACTGATCCACAGGTTGGCAATTCTACCCCCACAGATGAATGCTTTTGTTGTGTCCTTGGGCAAGACACCCAGTGTCTGCTTACAATGGTGTATGGATGTGTATTTGAATGGGTTTGTGGTTCCTCGTTGTAAAGAGCTGAAGGTGAAAAAGGGCTATATAAATGTTTAAATGTCTAAAATGTGTTTTCTGTTTATTTCACACCTCATTGTTTTTGTTTGTTTTATTGGTCTCTGTGAAAAACAAATTACAAAAAATAATACATTCATCAAACTAAAGCTCTGATATTGGTCTTAGCCCACTGCTACCCAAGGTAAAATATTAAAATGCTTTGTCAGTCTGTGTGTGTTGTATGCGAGTGAATGATTGGTGGTGGTTGGTGAAAACCATTGGCACAGAATGACAGTCTCATGTGTCATTCAACCCCAGGACAGCTGTGGCTTTAGGCAAAGCTTAGCTAAGCATCAGCTTAACAGTTTGAATAAATCATGCTCTACTTTACGGCTCTGAGATGCTTTTTGAGCTTGTAAAAGACAATAAAAGTCTAATTCCTTACTACTTACAATCAAGTGCTGACCAACAACCACTGAACATTTACGGACATTCTCTGTATAGAGCACCAGTTTATATTGTGTAATTACAACAACTGAAGCCATTTCGTACATTTCTGCAGCCTGGTCCATCAATCTGCTCCTAGTATCGATTCCAAGAAACAATTGTAAAAGAGTCTTCTACTTTCCCTGTTCTCCACTTTAACTTGTGTGCCCGAAACACAAGGCGAGTTTGTCAGACCCGTTCCTGAAATGGCCCTTATGAATTCCTTGTCCGCTGCTCTTGTGCGACCCAGAACAATCAACTCTGTCCCCTCGCCCATCAACCTTGGTTTGGCCCGCACTGCCGCATAATCAATCAGGGCTGAAATATGGGCAGCGGTCACAGAGCCCACCGATTTTGGCATGCAAGGCTCTCCCCTAATAGACAAAGAGACCCAGATCAATAGCCAATTTGGTCTCAGAATGAGGCTGGAATGGTTGAAGGGAAATTCATTTGATTCTGCACTCCAGAGACATTTGGAGAAATATGATGAAGATTCCGAGTACAGTGAACAGTGAATCGTCGCTGTAACTTTTAATGGTTCACCTTGGTTGGTTGTAAAACTGTTAAGGACACAAGGGCACGTACTTTCACAAACAATCGGCAACAGCCATAACAAAACCACTCAGTCGAAGTCCAATGAACACATACATGAACACAGACATCAACAATACCGTATTAATTATAACACATTTTATTGTCCATGAACAGGAAGTGCACTGTTAGCATGCTAGCTGTTGTTAGCTTTTACCGTAAAACTCTGCTCTGGTCTCTAAAAGTCGTGAAAGGTCCTTATGAACTCATCACGGTGAATAATTAGGATGCTTTAGTGCAAGAACAGGTTTGGACCGCTGCAAACCATTTAAAATGAACTAGTTCTGTTTTTCCACATTTTTAAGATGCACAATTATAAAATATTAGCATTCACCTTGTATTGGATCCAATGAATAAACATGCTAATGGAACAAATAATAATCCTTCAATGTCTTTTACAGTTGCTGAATATGAATTGTATGTTTATCCTTGAAGCTACTTGTGGCTCTTACTGCATTTGTGTGTTCATGATGAGCTCATTATACTGCATAAAATAACTAGACTGCTAAACAAGGTTGCGCTTATACAGAAATTTGTCCACTCCATTTGAGACGGTCTTTTATGCCTATAGTTCTATATATACCTCATGATTAATGGGTGTCCTGGGACCCTATTTCAAGATTGTGGTAAGGAGTACCTAGCTGAAGGACTGGCCTATACTTTGCATGTTTAAGTATTATCATTAACCTTGCACATAGGAATGAACAGGCTAACATAAAGGTACGAATAATAATTAGCTTTAAATATTAATTACGTATATGTGCATGGTGTGTTCATTAGAAAGTATAAATAGCTAACCAGCCACACATCCTAAGTCGAGCCTCCCAATTTGCAAAAAAAAAAAAAAAAAGAAAAAAAAGTTTCGTGCTTTTTCTACAGTAGGCTTGTTTTGAAACTCAAAGATTCTCAAAGATTATTCTGCATGTTGGCGCTGTGTCCCCCAGAAACACCATATATTGGTAGTATTGACAGGGACTGGACCAATTCTTTCTATGACACAACTTGATGCAACTTCGAGTCACTAGCTGCAAGGCGTGCAACTTCTGTGGTATCTATGTGAATATAACTCTGTGTATCAATGAAATTCACACAGGAAAGGGGCTTGATATTACAAACAAAAGCTGCCCCCGTTATGCCAAAGTTTGACGCCAAGGTGGGACAAAACGTACGGTAGGTAAATCGACCAGTGGTCTTCAGTGGCTGAGTGGTTAGGGTCAAATGCAGATTTTCAATGGGGCAACAAACTCTACCATATCTTCTGTGTAATATCAACAATAGGTTCAAATGAGTCTATAGTTTTGATACTTAGGATTGACAAAAAATCAATACTAAAACTAATAGAAGGTCCAAAAGAAATAGCTTAACTGAATACTCTTAACCTAACAACATACCAGGTGACTATACTTTTGGTAACTGTATTTTTTTACCTTCTGTGGAAAACATTTGGCCCATATTCTGTTCAGGAGAATTTTCACAACTCCTCTTCAGTTCACTCCCCTCATAAACCCGTCACACGTGTTTGTATCCGAAGGTTTTATCACATTGTGTGGGATAATTATGACAGCGAGGAAATAAATGACAATAATTTGCACGTGCGTATGAATGGACTGCAGCCTCTCCAAAACATAATTGTCCACGGAGCAGAGTTGGACACAAAAGCTGTCCTTTTTCTTTGCTCTTAATAATAATGTGCCATAGCGCGCCACTATATCATAATGTCCCTTTGAGCTGCTTGATGGTTGTTTCCATTAGGGCCCTGTCTGTTCGGAAACGGCATCAGATGGTGATATACACATTAGTGTTAAGTAATGGCTTTCAGAAAGGAGGTGGATTTGACTGACGTATTTTTTTATATTTTTGTTCAAAAACACCCCGATTATTCAATGAAGAATCACCAAGACCACTGCTGCCTGGGATTTTGATCAGAATCATTCAAACTAATGACCACCATTTTTGTTTTGTAATAGTCTCAGTGTGGAAGCCTCAGATCAGAGATGTCTCAAGACTTATTTTAAACAAGACATATAATCCTTTTTTTTTTCTAGACTAATAAAAATGACTTCAGACAGCATTCCATTAATGTCTTTGAAGATCAGATACCCAACTTTATTCCTGTAAATAAGTCAATGTTTGTTTTCTTTTTAAACTTAGATACACTTTGTGTCAAGTAGCATCCTATTTATTACAAAACTTAAAGCAGACCTATTATACAAATCAACTTTTTAGAGCTTTTAATCATGCTTTAGTTGTTTTTCCTTTGCCTTTACGCTCTTGAAGTTGTAAAGTTGTTGAGTAATCTTTATACTCCTTTTCTTCCCTTTGTTCTGATGACGTTTATGGTGTTGTGTGTTTACGGTGTTAAGTTGTACACATGCCCAAAAACGTATGCATGTGAACACTAGCCTAAATACCTTTTGCAGTTTGAAAATTGGGTAATGCATTTTGAAGGTTTGTAGTTTCTGTGCAGAAACCCTGTTCCGGGAAATGTTAGAACCTTCTGAAGGAAAAATGTGGAGTATATTTTAGAAAAGATTATTCTCTATGATAAACATTAACACACATTGACTTGTACAATCTCATAATGAGTCTTAGCTTTGTTTTGACACAGTCTGACCAGAAAGATCACTGCTCAGAACATGTCTCTGCAGGTGCACTGTATATAGTAGCTCCTAACAAGTTAGTCGTAGTACAGTTGAGGCAATTTGAAGGAAATTTGAATTCTGGCTTAATCAGAGTGAGACCTGTACATGAACTAGAGCAGGATTTAGGAATACCACCTAATGATATCATGCACTGGGACCAAGCCTTTTGAGTTCTGATGAGGTAGACAAATTCATCCACATAGATTACTCAAACATGCAAGAATTAAAGGAACCACAAATGTAGGTATATATCTTAAAGAGGTTGTTTCCTCACCAAAAACATGCCTGAAGAGGTTTTAGAAGTCATCCGTGCATGTTTCAGTAATTTTCCGATCTCTCTTGGCTTCTTTTCTAACCCTTTAGCTTTAGCTGTAAGATCCTGTGCAATACTCAGCCCACAAGCCTCCATCGTCCATGCTTCCTTATGAAAATTCTCCATACATATACAAAAACATGATACAAAACTGTACCCAGCAACTTGACAAACCTGATGCGATGTGCAGTAGTTTCATTAGCAGGATGCACGCTGATTATGTTGTGATTATGCTTTGAAGGGGGAGTGACTGCGTGGAGAGCAAAAGTAGGGGAGATTAAATGTCAAAAATGAAAATGAAACTCATAAAACCTGCTAATCAAAACAATAAAAGGTAACCGGGTGATCTAAATATGTTATGTGTTAACAGTTAATACCCCGTAGAAGTAAAATACCCCCTCTTAGATTATTTATTGACTATGTTTAAACTTAAGGTCTGCCTACTTTGTGTGAAATTCAGAGCCCTGAATCTATCGATCTATATTGTAAGAGCCATAATTTGAGGGGACTGGTTGCTATGGCAGTGCCTAAGGGGCAAGGGTCACGTGGTCAGAGGTAAAGTGCCAGTAGTTTCAAAGGCGCTGGGTTTCCTGCTGTCTGGGAGTGGAGCGAGGAGACGTAGCTGTATTTTCCTTAAACCACTATTGACTATTTTGTAGTCCTTCTTATACCATCCATATGTGTAACCTGCTCAAGCTGCTGTTTTATTAAATCAGTAGAAAGTGCATTATGCGACTCAGTCTACGTCAAATAGAGGTACTGGACAAAGTACAGGACAAAGGCTCAGGGTCACTACATGTATTAATGACTATATGAAAAAAATGATAACACAACACTGATAAAAGCTAAAAAAATCCACTCTGCATAACACGTCTACTTTACAGACCCTTCAAAAGATCCATCAACAACACATTGACGTTACCTGCATCGGCTTATGGACCCCTGGAGCCGCTGCCATCTCCGTCCTCGGGCTGTTCTCCCCAAACCCTCCGACGAACAAAGAAACAGAGATTCAATTATGGAGCGACACCTCGGGCCATGTAGCACAACCTGACAGCATCAAAAGACATCACTGCCTCTCTCACCTTTCGGATGGTCGCGACTGGCGCGTTCCACTCTCATTAGTCCGAAGACATTCACTCTAGCCACCGTGGAGGCCTCCCAAGGTCAGCCAGCTCCGGATTGGATGTGTCGAAAAACTTTTACTTTGAATTAAACAGTCTTATTGATTCGGAGCAATTAGTGCGGAACTAAAGGGATAACAGGGCCCACACGACTGCATGAGGAATGAGGCTTGCGTCTTCCTGGCTGGAGTCGTATCTCTCCGTACAGGCGAATGTGCTTTTATCTTTTTGGCATTTCGCTCCAACTGCTGTATTGTCGGAAGCGTTTGCTGAATTTTTGCTCGGAACTGACTAGGAATGACAACAAGGTGTTCAACCTCCAAGTAATATAAGAACACCGATCTCTACAAAGGGCGTTGTCATTGTATTTCAAGTACTGTACACCATATATACCAAGACCAAAGTAATCAGGAAGAGGCTCGTGCCAGGTTATAACAAGAATGCAAATTTACACTAACAGTCCTGGAGCAGTTTTTTTGTGACCAATTTCGATATTATTACATAGCAATTTTATCACTGGCCTACCAACTTTTTCATTTATGGACCTTTGAATATGTTTTAGTTTGAAGTTTGACTAGTCCCTTCTCTCTCAAATGTTGCACTATGACAGACAAAAAGTACTAAGACAAATATTTCCGCATGGTTCTTATACAGGTTTTCATGGACAAACAACTAATAACGTGCTAATGTGTTGAAGTATATGTGATGCTTCAGACTGCAGGTTCGTATTTACTTTACTGTTTAAAATCTAGTTGTTACATTGTTCGTCTTCATCTGACAGAGGTGGATTATTGCAATATGAACCATCGGGCACTCAGAGGACTCCAGGGACTGACCTTCTGCTGGTGCCCAGAGTCAGGACTAAACATGGGAGATCAGCGTTTCAGTTTTATGCAGCTAAAACCTGGAACAGTCTTGACGTTGTGAGACATATGACTGTTTTTATTCTGCACTCCTTCTGCACTTCTTTCTCCTTTAATGTTAATTTTATGATGATTATTTGTTATTATTCATGTTTTGATTTGTGTGATTTTAATGTCCTTCTTATTCTGTAAAGCACTTTGAATTACTTAGTGTACGAATTGTGCTATACAAATAAACTTGCCTTGCCTTGGATTTCCCGCAGCACTATTCTTTCTTGCTGGGAGGAACATAAAAAAAACACAAGCAGAAAGTGTTACTCACCCATTTTTATTTCTTTTAATTGTGTGTTTTGTAAAGTTGAGATTACCTGAACAGCATGAATCATAGTCCGCTAGTAACATGAAGATGAAAGTATTGTAGCTTTCTTCTGCTTTTAATGCGCCAATTCCCAGATTTATAAAGACAATTAAAGGTGTAACTACTACTCAAACAATATCTCTCTGGTTCTACAAGTTTTGACACCAGATTTGTTTCATCGGGGCGTCGGAAAGACAGATAAATGATGTTAGTAACTAGGGGTTACCAATCTACGGTACAGGACCTGCAGTTAATTTCACCACAATGCATAGAATAAAAAAAACAAATTCATGTAATTAGCGCAACTTTGGTGGCAAAAACTGACAAGAAGAACTGGGCGATATAGGAAAATAAAAGGAATAATGATTAGATAGACAGGTGGACGTCAGGTAGAGAGAGCAGAGTGTCAGAATCACTACAATTTTAATTTTGTGTGGATGGGACCAATAATTCAGAAGAAATCCATATTTAAAGTATAGCATTTGTACAGTATGTTAATTCTAAAAGCAGACGAACATTAGCAATAGGCCTGTCATGATAACAAATTTTGAAGTCTGATATATTGCTGAGGTAAATACAGACACTTTAGTACTTAGTTTACATCTGTAATGAGTCATAGAAGCTTTTAATTCGAACTTTTACAACTTAATTTCATCACACTGCCAAAAAATAACCAAAAATGTCCCAGTAGTGCAAAGAAAAATTACAGTATAAATATTGACCTAAAAATATTGTTCCAGCTTGACAACGTGCCAGGCCTAGTCACCAATATGGGCTGAAACGCATGATGATTTTAGCTAAATTAGAAGAAGCACAACAGGAGAGAAAAGAGCGGAAAGAAGGTGAGGAGCTGGATCAGAGAGAGAGAGGAGGAGCTGGGGCAGAGGGATGGACTCTGGCAATAAATTCACCTATTCTAGTAGTTATTTCATTGGGGTAATTACTGGATGATAACAGCGGCGGTGAAAGGTAAGGGTCAAGCAAAGAAAAGTGACAGTTTTAAAGGCGCCATCTAATGATAAAGAATTAAAATAAAGTTTTATAATCTGAATTAATTGAATTGTGCATTGTAGCTCTTACACCTTGTAGGTATATCGTAGTGATGGGACTTTCGACTCTTTTATCTGAATCTGGGATCTGAATCTTTTGGATCCTTTAATTTCAAAGAGCCATTCTGAAGACTGGCTCTTTTACTTTTTATCTATATGACAGAACCCAATGTGAGAACTCATTTTATCTACAAACTAATCACAGAGAGAAATGACCAAGGCTCTGATTTGTTTAAAATGGTTCAAACTGAGAGTGGGAGTGGGTTTATCCTTTCAAAATGTTGCATTACAATAATAATAATAATTAAAAAAACTAACTGTTATTATAATCCTAGATATGTTTTTTTTGTGCACAAACCTCTCACTCGTGTTGCCTGCTCTGCGTCTGTGCTCATTCTTGTGTCGATTCAGTGTTAATAACCGTTAAATTGCATACAAATTGGAAAGAAAAAGATTTGGTTTTAAAAAAAAATACGATTCAGATACAAATGTTCACGTTAAGGAACCGTTCAACTCGTTCATGGACGTCACATCACTAGAATATGGTTATTTTGGAATCATGATACATTGTTATACCTCTAGTAGTAATGTATTTAACATATAAATGATACTTTTCTGGTATTTTCAGGTACCAGTATATATTATGTTGTTGGTAATTTACTGTGAAGGATCTACTTCTAAAGATCTTACTAAACTCCAACTGCAAACTGAATTTCGCTCGCATTTAGCCTTATTTACTTCAGAATAATCTCCTCTTATAATTGATTCTGTTACATATCCTACTGTCTCTAGGCTACATGCTGTTTTAGTTGCTTCACATTCGAATCCGCCGATACATCTGCTCTCTAAAGTTAATTACTCTAAAAATAATAATAGTTGCAGATGAAAATGTTGCCATTCAATTTTACAGTAATTGCGAACATTTATTTCTTTCTTTTCTAATTTGATGTTGTATTGACCCAAAGACTCCACTGATGCTTTTGGTTCTTGAGGAGCTTTTAGAGTCTTGTACTAATTCTTTTAAATATCTTGCTTTGTTCTTTGTCCTATTTCATCTGGATCAATAAACACTTTATTCTCAGCCTGTCTGACATTTTGTTGTGGCTAGCCTTATTCTTTCCAATCTCTGGAGGTCTGCCATTATGGTTTCCATTTGCCTAGCTGCCTATTAAAAGGGGATGCTATGAACTTATGACATAATAATATAAAAATACATATATATCTTCATGGTTTTGTTTCTTTCATGCATGTTGGGATAATCCTGTATGCTCGGGTCTTCACTTTCATGCAAACTGCAGACTATTCCATTGTTTTACTGGGAAGTCCTCCAGCATTTGATTAAATTCCATACAGCATCACTAGAGTCATTCTGATTTTAGTGTACACACTTGTGGATGCAGACTTTAATGAGCCTCTACCTAATTCTGTGGAGGTCTGTGTTTCATTAGCCGCTTCTGATGGACCATGACAAACAAACAACTGTCTTGGTTAGTCACAGGCAGTTGTGTCCACATGGTTCTCATCCAACAACATCTCTGCTCTGGATAAAAATGTTTTCCTTTTGCTGTTTTCCATTTACAGACATTATTGTGATGTTACACCACCTTAAAGTCCTACCATGTAACTTAAACCAAAGAACAAAACAAAAATAAAAGCCTGTTTTCTTTTTTTTTTTTTTTTATTGCACTGAAAGATTTACAAAAGCATGTGTCCAGTGAGCGGGCTTGCATCTCCACAAATTTGACCCTTACTTGGATTGGTGGAGGGTCTTCATCCGCTTGTTTCTGCAGTATGGGATAAAAAGTATGGTTTAATGGCTGATTTAGGAGATTTTCCAGCTCCAAAAAGTTACAAAAAGCGCTGGTGTGCAGTAGTTTAATCAAGGCAGAAATATGCTCATAAAATATAGAACCTTTAAAACCTGTACCAGATTTTTTATGTCTTAAAAATGTGAAAACCAGAACAAGTTCATTTTAAATGGTCTGCAGTCCTCCAAAGTTATTCCTCACTTACATTTATGCATTCCTAGTAACCTAATTATTCACAGCAATGAGTTTATAAGCACTTTTCACAACTCTCAGAGATAAGAGCAGAGCTTTTCCATAACGGTAAAGCTTACGACAAATATCATGCCAACACACACTTCCTGACTATTGGACAATAAAACATGTTCTAATTAGATGGGGAAAGTATACAGCTGACATATTTATACCACAAGAGCTGCTTATGCAACATATCTGCACTGGGGCAAGATGAATTTTGCTCAAATACAAGGGAAAAATAGTAAGTTATTCAAGGAACAAATGTGCAAATAAAACATAGAACCTTTAACAAAACAAAATGTGTGTAAATCCAGCATTTCCTAAGTTTGAAAGTTTGTCAAAAGTCCGATGTCTGCGCAGCCAAGATCATCAAGCGCTCTTACGTTTCATATAAAAACAGTGAAAGACGTTATGTGGCTGAACTGCACAGCTGAGTCCTGCTTTACATCTGCTTTGCATTCTCCCCTCTTGGCAACAGGCTTTGTGGATTCATTTCAATATTTTTCAAATCATGTCTAAAATATGCTCACCATGCAGCCTCCAGCTCATATAATAGGAACAGTGATTAACATTTGTGCAGTGAGTCGGGGAAATGAAGATTTGAAGTAAAGCAAATATGCATAGTTTTAGAAATGTGACGTTAAATGTATGCATAAGGATTCTTCTCAATCATCGTCTTAGTGAGATGGATTAATCATTTATATTTGAATATAAATTACTTTGGAGTTAATTACAAATTTCTGTGTGTAAATAAAATGGTCTAAGTAGGATTAAAATCTCCATGTGCAAACAAATAATGATCACGAGTGATATCTGCATAAAAAAACTTTGAATGAAGAATGTTGTGTTCTTCAGTCCATTCCAGTCGGTTTCAGAGAGAATATTTAGGTATTTTATTTTGAATGACAAATTAAAAAATATATATATATTATCATCACTGGTAGAAGGTAATGAAGTACAAGTACTGTACGTAAGTAGAATTATTTGGTATCTGTGCTTTACTTAAGCACATTTTACAGTGGATACTTACTACTTACTTTTACTTCACTACATTTAAGAGCAGTATCTGTACTTTCTACTCCACTACATTTTTGAACTGGATTGAAAAGTAAAAAGTACTTTTCATATGATTTGAGGGATTATTTTTACCATGTTCATGGTAACATCTTGACTTAAGTTTTCAAGTTCAAGCTTCGGCTTTGAGTAAACAAAAATAATTACACAAACATCTAAGAAAGAATAAGAATTTGATTCATATTTCAACTGTTGACCAAAAGATGTATGATTTTTTAATCAATATCATTACATTTACAAATTAACAACAGTTGTGTGAAATACCTTTGCTTTTTACCCTTAAAGAACATTTTTTAAACAGGTACTTTAATATTTATTTTAGCTTTACATGAATAACTTTTTATCTGTGTCTGTATAAGTAACAAGTACTTCATCCACCACTGGCTACTATCAACATGGCAGTATTGTATGTTGTAGGAAGAGGCACACAGTGAGTTCTGCACATTGGCTTAATTCTCGCCGCTCACAGCACACATGTCAACTTCAGCCTTGTGAAATCAATTCTCAGCTAAAATTTTCTGAATGTCTCTCCCTGCTCTCTGCCCCAGTTCATGTGTCATGTTTGTGGAGATGTTATTTCCATGCCTGGACTAACAATCACGCATTTATCCAATTGGACGGTGGTTTTAATGTGCAAAAAACATGAAAACAACATGAATTCATACTTTGATTGAGCTTGCCTCTCCACAGATCTGACTTGTCACGTGACCTGGTGGCTGTATCTGTTTGTCTCTGTGCAGATACATGAGTTTAGAGTATGGCATACACTGTAAACAATACTGAACATTCCAGGCAAAGCAATAACATGTCCATGGAGAGAAAAGTTCCACAGTGTACCTTTAAAAGTGTGAATGAACATATCTCATCTTTATACTGTCTCTTCTTTTAGGTCTCATTTTCAGACTATACATATTAAATCCCAATTACAGTTTAATCATAACCGTCTTTTAATCAGACCTTTTACCAAATGTCTACCAGGCCAGTGTGCTATGTAGTACTCCAAGCTGAACTAATTGCTTTTAAAACCGTTGTAAATCCCTCCTTGCCCGCACCATTACTCCAGACTTGTCTTTGTTAGTTTCATGCTCACCGTCCTTTGCACAAACGAATAAAGTACAGTGCATTAAGCAGGCAGCCAGCTAGCTTACTGCGCCGAGTTTGAGTCGTAGCAGCTGTGCCTGGTGGTGCCAGTCGCCGGGCGGGTGGATTTGGTACAGTGGGTTAATTGTTAGTGGCATGAAAAGTTGGCCCTCATTAACCTTTACTGCAGTACCTTTTACTGCCATAGACACTGGGCTCGGGCCATCTGTTGCTCAAAAACACCTTTATGGAGCGGATACAGAAGTGGAGGTGACACAAGCTTCCAAGGGCGTTAGCAAGACAAGCTAAAAAAGGAGGGAGTTTAATAATGGCTATATTTATGGTGTTTGTCTTGTGTCATGAGGACTTTCAGTGATAGTAACATTGGATTAGTTAAAGAGCACATATTATGCATTCTTGTGGCTATATTTCCCTTTTAAACATGCTTTTGGTCACCTTGGGATTGGTATTTAAACTTTGTAACTTAAAATATTTTAATGTCACATTTGGAAAACACACTTCATAAACTATCTTCATTTTCAATGAGATGTTTGAGATCCTCTATAACAATAATAAATATACAATCAAAGCGGGTCAGTCTACATTCCTACTTTCACCTAGGGTCATGAGCTTTGGGTAATGATCAAAAGAACAAGATCTCGAATACAAGAGGTCAAAAGGTGTTTCCTCCGCAGGCTGGCTGGGCTTATAGTGTGAGGACCTGAGGTGGCTTGGATATCTGTTCAGGATGCCTCCTGGACGCCTCCCTGGAGAGGTGTTCCGGGTTTCTTTCAGCGGAAGGAGGCCTCGAGGAAGACCCAGTACATGCTGGAGGCACTATGTCTTTCTGATGGTCTGGAAACACCCGAAAGAGCAGGAGGTGTGTGTGAATTGGGCAGTCTGGGCATCTCTTAGACGCCTGCCTCTGTGACCCGGCCCAGGATAAGGAGAAGAAAATCTATGCTAATAGATCACAAGCTGATTGCAGAAAGAGTTCAATGATGGTTAAACTTTATGAGCTTGAAAACTGTACAGGAAATTTTGTCCTGTGACAATCTGGGCAAAACACGAACAGAGCAGGTTTGAGTGCTCAGAGAAGACGACTGTGGCTTAATGGATTAAAGAGCCTAGGCTTATGTAATGCAAAAACAACTTTTATGTACTTTTAACCATGTTGTAATATATCTTGATCAAAATTACATCTATACTCAAGTTACCTCCATGAATTAGCATAGGGAGTGTGGCATTAGCAGGCTTTGTTTTTAACTTAAATACAATTAAGTTGTTAAGGTTGTTGTTTTGTAGTTTAGTAAAAAAAAATTTTTTTTTTTTTTACTAAACTACAAAAAACACAATAATTTCCTGTATTTCAGTTTACCCAACATGAACACATCCTTTATACCTTCTTCTTTTATGTCATCTTCTTTTATGTCATCTTCTTTTATATCATTTTCAGACGATTAAAAATTAAAAGCACATCAAAGTACCTTTTGATCATAAACTTTTAATCAGACCTTTCACCAAATTCATAGCAAACCGCTGTAAACTGTAAAATCCCTCCTTGTGCTTGTCATTACTCTAGACTTAGCCTCACTTATCTAACATAAAGAATACAATTTTACAAAAACACATACACAAACACACTGCTTGAGTACAAGTATCCCCATGGTCTAGCACCAAAGTACATCTCTGACATGTTAGTTCCATCTGGCACAAGACCTCAGGGACCGGCCTCCTGCTGGTGTTAGTGAAGTGACGTTTGTGAACGAGTCGGCTCTTTTGAACGATTCCTTAACATGAAGGGTTGGAACTGGACCTCATTGTTGAAAAGAACTGAATGATTTTGTTTCTAATTTTTGTGCATTTTTTCACTGATTAATGCTGAACCACAACAAGAATCAGCACAGAAGCAGAGCAGCCGACATGAGTGAGAGCTTTTTGCACAAAACATATTTGGCACAGTAATAACAGTTATTAAATCATTATTATTGTAGTACAATGTTTTATTTAGATTATGTATAATTTCAAAGGGTAAACACACTTCCACTCTCAGTTTGAACCATTTTAAACAGATCTAAGCCTTGGTTGTTTCTCTCTGTGATTAGTTCGTAGATAAAATGAGTTCACACATTGGCTTCTGTCATATAAATAAATACAAAAAGAGCCAGTCTTTTGAATGGCTCCTTTATATGAATGGAGCAAAAAGAGTCAGGTCTAAACATGAAGAATCAGAGGTTCAGTTTTATGCAGCTAAAACTTGGAACAGTCTTCCTAAAGACATGACACAGACCTCTACTTTGACAATGTTTAAATCCAGGCTCAAAACAGTTCTGTTTAGCTGAAAGGGTTTTCTTTTGCACTTATCACTCTTAATGTTAATTTTATGATGATTTTTTTATGTTTTGATTGGTTTGCATTGTGATTTTAATGTCCTTCTTAATCTGTAAAGCACTTTGTGTACAAATTGTGCTATGCAGATATATTTGCCTTGCCAAAAATATGACAACAACGAGAGCAGCAAAGGTATGTTCACTTGGGGAATTTCATCAGTATCTTTTGCCTTCAACAACAATGAGCATTAGAAGTGCCCTGTGCCCTATTGACCTGTGGTAATTAGTCATTTAAAAGGCTTCATGCATTTTGAATATAGTATTTTTGACACTTCAACTAATTAATTCATTTACCCTGCAGACTTCGACACTACAACAATGCAACTCTTTCCGATGAGCACCATTTCTCCCATGAAAATAAAGAGTGGAAACCAATCTCTCCCTTCTCTGTTCTGTCATATAGTACTTTTCCCTTCCAAAATAACTGGCAAACCTCGCACAGCGTTTGTCCTTGGGAGGGTTTCGGTCTCTGTGAAAATGCAACAGGGAAACTCATAGAAATGTTCTTTTTTTCATTTGTACGCAATCAAACGGCTGATGTCCACGCGGGCCCCAAATCCAATCCAACTGTGAAAGAGGCTGCCACGCCAAACTGACTCCCAGATTACAATCTTGTGCACACAGATTTCAGACGGCAATGTTGTGTTTACTGCCTCTCTGGACGAAAAAAGAAATATCATGTTTTGATTTGAATTTCCACATTCCTGACACCGGAGGATGGTCCCTGTCAGCTGCCTGTCCTCTGCTTCTTAGCACCGGTTAAGAGCACACTTTTGCAGTCAGTTAAAAAGCCAGCGCCTCATCAGAAAAGCGAGTAGCCCGGGAGACTTTCGCAGGCTCGGAGCACAATTATATGGACGGTTTGTTCCGAGGAAAGACCGTTTTTCGGATGCATTTGTGTTGGATCTCTATGGGACTGTCGAATCACTTCCAAACACTGCAATTATGCTCTCTGTTTAGACCCAAACAAAAGGACAGATGTATAGGCAGTGACACAAGATTTGCATTGTTAAATTCAAACTGCAGCTGTCAATAGAATACTGATTTAATTAGGACTGAAAAGAACGAAGACAAGCTATAGCAAGTCTATCCATTTATTACAAGGAAATGGGAAGAGATACTTTACATAGGACATGCTGGAGGGACTATGTCTCTCGGCTGGCCTGGGAACGAATGCCTTGGGTTCCCACTGGAGGAGCTGGAGGAAGTGTCTGGGGTAAGGGAAGTCTGGGAGTTCCTGCTTAGACTGCTGACCCCAGATAAGCAGAAGAAAATGGATGGATAGAATACTTTATATATTTGTACTTACATTTTAATTGCTATTGCTACTGATCATTGTTTATATATGTTTTAAAAGGCCTATATTATGCCAATTTTTGATCAGTATTGTATGTGAGTTGTGTTTTGTTTCATTCACACATTTAACACAAAACCTGCATATTTAGGCTGAGTTCATCTCTCAAACTAAAAACACTTGTGATAACATCAAGTAGTAAAGCGTTTTTACCTTCACTAGAATCGTTTGGATGATTTGCAGCACTGGAATTGCCAAAGTACCATTTAATGACATCACAAGGTAGAACAGAGCATTTTGAGCTTGAGAGATGTAGACCGCCTAATACTGGATTACTCAAACATGTGTGAATGAAACAAAACACAACTCTGAGTATGTTATTGATGAGGTAACAACATTGTAATGTCTAAAAGCTCACAGGAGTCAATTTTGCACAATATAGGACCTTTAAGTATCTCTCTTGGATCACAACAGTTCATATAAGGTACAGTATTTGCTTTATGTGTGAATTTTAGAACTATGAAATATAGGAGATACATGTGGCTAGTAGCGTACTGCAATTGAGTCTAATTTAAGAATTACAAGGAGGATCCATGGACAGATAATTTGATCAAAGCTGAATTGTTGATGAGAACCATGTGGAAATAACTACCTGGCTGTAAATATTGTCAGTCATGGTTCAACAACGGCGTGGATTAACCATTCATTCTGCGGAACATGTCCTTCACGTATGGTTCACAACTGGGTACGGGCTCTTTGGATAATCTGATGTAGTTACGTGGAAGATTTGTGTCTATTCCCTCAGTCATCTGGGTAAGTTCTATTGCAAACGAAAATATAAATCTGTCAACTGGATAAAAGCTTTTTTTTTTTTTTTTTTTGCAATATTAGATTTGTTTTGTAGAGAGTATGACTTTACCCTCCAAATAACGCTGCTAGTAGCTTATTGGAATTGAAGCTTTCCGGCTTCTACAACACATCCCCCTATTAACTACAAAATATAAACTCGATTTGCATGTACACATTTTGAAGTGCCTAATACAGTCCAGTCATTTACCATCAGACGTGCCTTGTACACTCTGTATTTTCTTATTGGCCCAAACACAGCAACACCGGCCTGTTTACTGCTTTCATTTCCAAGCGAGCAGACTGCAGCTCACTAATTAACGTTGTTTTGCCTCCGCCCGCCTCACACCGAGCCTCCATTGTGGCTCTTCCATTAATGATGACAGGATCCAGGCTAACCGAACGCCGCTTTCTCCCACTGACGCTAATGTGACAGAGCGCATATCCAGCCATTATTCATAACATCGTACGGACAAAAGGAGCTTTGAAATATAGTGGTCATATGCGAGTGGATGTGGACATATTTACAACGGAGAGTGTTTGATAGTCAGTTCATATTTAATTGCAAAATAAAGTGATCGTCAAAATATTGGGGTGGAGGAGTTGGACAGAAAACATTGACTGGTAAGAACACAACTTGTATACAATGACAATGGGCTGCAGTACAGAGGTTGGATAATATCTTAGCTGTATGTGCAAACCCAAATCTGAAGCTTTATGACTTTAATGACTTTAAATACATTTTGAAAAATAGATAAAATAATTTCAGTTCTTTAAAAAAAATCTGCATTAATAACATAAATAAATAATAAGAAATAGAGTAAAACAAATGTAATATGATACAGTATATGAAAAAAAAAATAAAAATAAAAATAAATCTAAAAAAAAAAAAAAATTAATCCAGATTTGGGTTTGCACACGAACATAAAAAATAACAGTAAACATGCCTTTTGATAAAAATATCTTTACAAAGAATGTACATTTCTATACAATAATTGCCAATGACAATTCCTACAAGCAAATCTTCAAAACATCCTTCAACAAACCATATATTTTTTTTGCTCAAAGTTTTTTTTTTTCTTATTCGAGCTGGTATCGGAAATAATTATAGTGAATAATATTTACAAGAAAAAAATATTAGTGTATGTAAACATTTTCCTCAGAGAAATTACAACAGTAAAAGCAATGCTAAATATTGGACACATCACCGTACGCTTCGTCAAATAACAGGCTACCAGCAGAAAAGATAGACACGAGGCAGAACCGCTTCCCTTCAGATCATGGTTTAAATTCTGTATACAAAAATAGTGCTAAATATTACACATTATCATCGTCCACCAGACATGTTTTGCTTTACAGTCACTTTTTGGATAATACTTGATGTATTTATTGGCAGCACACCACCCAGACATGTGAAGCCTATTTCCTTATAACAAAAACGAATTGGCCTGGGTTTATGGTGATAAAATGTTTTAAATAGATAAATTGAAGCCAAGGAAAATAATTCCAAAAGTGAAAAGTTGAAAATTCCGTTCTATTGCCTTCACGCAGTTTTACTAAAATGATAGTATCACCATGGAAACAGAGGAACCTTCGAGAAAAAGGGATGTGTGGTGAGGTTAGGTGATACTGGCCAAAAGAGAGTGAATACAATTTGGACATTTCCTTTTGGATATTTTGAAAGAGCCACCCACAGCAGAGAGAGTAATGACTTATCTGAACTCAGTGTCGATTGGGTAGTGAGCAGCGTAAATATTTTTTAAGGAGAGGACACACATTTTTGAGGATGTCATTAACTGAAGAAAATCACCTTTATGAAACACTGTCATGTAGAATAAACGTATATGTTTAAAGAGGGGGTATTACATTTCTCTGGGGTGTTCATTATTATATGTTATCATTTATTGTTTTGAAAATGCTATATTCGTGAAAACAATTACTTTGAGCTTCATTTTTGACGCTGTGACTCCCCCGTCCCCTTGCGCCCCCCTCAGGGTGCAACACAATCAATGTGCATGCTGCTAACGAATCTACTGCACATCACCTCAGGTTTATAAAGTTGTAGTGTATTGTTTTGTATTCTGCTTTTGTATATTTATGGAAAAATGTTGTGCAGGAGCATGGGTGACATAGGCTTGTGGGGTTAGTACTGTGCGTATCACTTGTAGGGTTTGAATCGTGCCCTAGTGTCAGTCATATCGATGGCTGACATATACAACCACTTCAGGGAACAACGGAATACCATGCTAGAAAATTCCAAAAAGTTGAATTTACATTATACCCCCTCTTTAAATATATAATATATTCTGATTAAATCACACTGAAAATCCAATGTATGTTCGGTTTTCATGAGTAACCTCCCTTTTACTATGTTATTACTGTTCTGGAAAGTATTAAGTACTACCAAAAGATTACTATGATAAGCAGACTATGTACAATCATACCACAGTTTGAGAATACTTTTAAGGGGATGTATGAATTTTTTTCATGAAAGAAAGGAACGATACATACAGATGCATTGTAGCTCTTAGGGTCAACTGGCCTCTGAAAGTAAACTAACCATGGTAAATAATTAGGATGGTTTAGGAAGGTGGACCACTGGAAACTGTTCAAAATAAATAAACATGTTACGTTTTTCATTTTGTAGAACCTCATAACCAATCAAACATTTGCAATTACCTGGTCAATTTAGCCCAAAGAAGTGTATTCGCCGTCTATTTTCATCTTTATATTTTATCTTCTCTCTCCTTGTTCTTTCAGCTTTCATCCAAACTGTGTACTTAAGCTTTCCATTGCCTCCCTAGTGTAACAGAGCAGCTGCAGACCTACTGTACCGTATAGAACCAGGCGCAGCACAATGAAAAACACTGCCTCTGTCTGCTCTCAAAACAACTAAATGCATGAATAATTAACAGGGAACAAGCTAGCTAATACGATCATTCTTTCCACGGCAATGTTTACCGTATGCTAACGTTAATTGTTAATTGCCCAACCAAAACCGCATTTGGATTGTACTATCACCTTGTTATTCTTGTATGAGAGCGGTAAGTACGAGTAGAAAGGGCATCACAGAACGACATGAACAGAGGTGGGTAGTACTCAGTTACATTTACTCGAGTAACTTTGAAGAAATTTTACTTTTCAGAGTACGTTTTCTAGCAGCATACGTTTAATCCTACTTTGGTAATATTTTCATTGAAGTAAACAGTAAAGTCTTCCTCATGTGAATAAGTGAGTTTTATGTTGAAAATATGAATTGATTTGACCATTTGTGTTTCTTGCATCGCTTCTTCAGACATGATTTCAAATTTTTGTGTCTATCATTTAAAATAAATCAAATATACCACACATATCCACACAGTTACTCTTTAAATTACTCTTACTAGTAGTAGTTTTCCCAAATACGCTTAATTTGTCATTTCTTGGACCACTACTTTGTACTTTGACTTGAATAATATGACTTTAAAGTATGTTACACTTACTTCAGTACACATTTTGGCTACTCTACCACCTCTGTAAAGGAGCAGTGCATGTTGGGATGCGCTGGTTGATGGGAGCGCATAGAGACATTTAGGGCAGTGCTCTTTGGCAGTTGGCCCATGGCGGTGCAGGGAGCTCGCTGGCTCTGTACCATAGGAGGGCGTCTCTGAAAAGCTGGCAGGAGCTGGAGTGCATGATGGAACACACCCACGGGGCATTGGTGAGATAAATGGGTAAAGTTGGATAAAGTTATGTTCGGGGATGGCGCATATGTTATGGATGAGTTCAGATTCAGGATAGTGCTGAGGCCAAGTCTATATATTTATGTACTTTTAAAAACATATCTATTAATATTTTAGGTTTTAAATTGTGTTTGACTGTATGTATCTTATTAGTAACAGTTTTAAGGTGAGGAACACTTTCAGGTTCCTGTATGAAAATGCATTTGATCCATCCAAGCTTTTGTAAATTGATCAATTAGTTAAAACAAGATTAATATTAATTTTGTGTTGCATCCAGGACCATTTGTGAAAACCTTTGCAAAGTTTAATTCATTCTAATTTATGTTGTACTGTATTGTTTTTAAAGGTGCGCCATGCAACTTTTTCCGATGGTGGGTCTCCAACCTGCTTGTCTCCATGGAGATGTTATTGTCTAACCTGGAATGTTCCACAATTTGATTTTTACTTTTCTATCTTACATTTATTCATTTACAGTTATTTGTCAAAAAATTGTCAAAAAACATGCTTTTTTTTTTTTTTTTTTTTTTACCTTGTGTGAAGTCTCCTCACCACAGATCTGACCTGTACCTTGGCTTGGCTGTACCTTGGCAAAGCAATAACATCTCCATGGAAACAAAAAGGAGGTGAACTCACCAACAGAAAAGTTATGTAGTGCATATTTAATAGAAATGGTTCATATTAAGTTTTTCGATTTTGTTGTTGACTAAAAATTTTGTAACTGCTATTTTATATAACTATTTCAATTTACCTTTTCATAACCTGCAAATCCATGCCCTGTTTAAACTTTCTAAAAATTTCAGAAAAAATAATGGCAAAAGCTTGACCTTGATCCCTTTGTGAACCTCACTGCAGCCACTTCCACATCATCCCTGCAAAATAAATGCTTTTCTTTTAAAAACCTCAACCATTTTGGTGATGTCCAGTCGGGGTCATTACATCCACTTCTCTCTCATTGTGCTTTTTGCAGAAACATGACTACAGCTAATGGTTCACAGAAAATAAAGCAAACCTTAGGCCAACAATGCATTAAAATGGAAGTCCAATTTCCAAACTGTCCGAATGACTCAGGTGGGTTTGCGCTGCACAACTGGGCTCTCAGTGTGATTCAGAAACCTTTAAGTACATTTTTCAGTCCCTCCTCTTCCTCTCGCTTCTTGAAGGTGATGATGACTTAGATCGACCCACGCTCAATGTCTTCTCCATTGCCCTGAAAAATACAGAACCAACTGTTAATATTAATGGTAAATGGTCATATTTTTATATAGCGCTTTTCCACCTTCAAGGAACTCAAAGCGATTTACATCAAGGAACCACTCACCCACTGACACACACGCATTCATACACCTGTGTACACAATATTATCATGGGTCATCACAGTATATTGAATTACAAATCTCTTTGCTCAGGGGAATAAAAAAGGGGAACTACCGGTACATAGACCACGATCCTTTGCTATGTTTCAGTGTAGACTACAGGAAGTTAAACACTTTTAAACGCTATTAAATGTAATTCTTTAGATTATGACAGAAACAAAGGCTTTTTTAAGGCATTTTAAAAGAAAAAAATAGCAAATTCACAATTGTGTTAGCCTCCACAGCCTCCTCGCAGTAAATACTATACTGTGAGATGTATATTGTGAAAATATCATACCAACAGATTTGGTTGCTGAGTTGAGTTTTATATTCATTCAAAATGAATGAAACAAAAAATTTAAATTAAACAGCTGCATAGATTTTGTTGTTGCTGGAATTGGTCTGAAAAGAAAAAAATGAAGCAGTGCATCTATACAGTATATTTTGTATTTATATTCAGTCAGAGTCTCTTTTTATTACACATCTTACTTTTTATGCATGCCCTTATGTTATCATAGTTTATACTCATTGTTTTATGTTGCACCATATTGCCATATTATCCAAGATGGTAAATTCTGTAAACTGACATGGAAATAAAACTTTTTTATGTGTAAAACTGTAGATAAATTCTGACGCCTCCTTTTAAACAGCTAAAGACCAGGCTGTATTTTTACACAAATATCATAAACATACAACAAATGATATATTTTCTACACAAGTGAAAAATTCTACTTTACTACAACTTTATTACAACGTATGGGCCACACTATAAATCTCAAACTATATCAACATTGGCAAATATGTGTTCAAATATGTGTTATTGGTGACAACAGTGAGACAAATATGGGATATAAGGTATTGGCTGAAAATTCCATATAACCGTTTTGAGCATTTAACCAAGCCATAGTGTTGTTCTCTCACAAAAAATGTACCTGAAGTCTTGTTTTACTTAAAAAGCCCTTTAACAAATTTTTTCCCATGGATTTGAGCAAAATGTGTCTTACAACAGTACAGATATATTGTATAAACAGCTCAAAAATAAGTAAGATGTGTACTATCTCCATCTAGTTAGAAAGCATTTTACTGTCAGATAATCAGGAGTTAGCTTTACCATAAGGGGAAAACACCACTCTGTCCCCTGGAAGTTACTGAAAAGTGCTTATAAACTCATCATGGAGAATACTTACAATTTTTGGAATGCATAAGGTAAGTGAGGAATAGCTTTGAACCATTTTGAACCACTGTGAATCATTAAAATTAACTATGTTTTTCACATTTCAGGTAGGCTACACCTCTCAAAATACATTTATTTATTACTACATGTATTTACTACAGCCATACCGAGTACTGTCGAAATGTACAAAATAATGTATGTGCTCACTACATCTTAGCTGTCAATCCCAGTCCAATATGTCAGAGTGTACTTGGAATCATCATAAATTTGACATGTGAACAAACCTTCACCTGGACTTACAGCAGGAAGGAATGTCCAAACATCGCCCAAACTTGTACATTTATTACTGAGTTTATTTTTTAAAATCAAGTCGGTAAGAATTTATTAACCATGAAATACCAAAATTCTTCTTTCTAGAATGCAGAAAGGCTATGTCAGTTAAATCAATCAAATGCACTCTCTCTCCCTTCTGTCTTCTGTCTTGCCTTTTAACTTAAAAGCTTGAAACGAACTCCGATTCTCGAGAAGTTTGGTGAAGTTTGCAGAATTGACTCTATTAGAACAATGTAAGGAACTTAACACCTTAAAAAAAATAAATAAATAAAAAAAAAAATATATATATATATATATCAATCAATCAACATTTATTTATAGAGCACTTTACAACACTCAAGGTGACACTCAAGTGCTTTCCAGTAAAATCAAATTAAAACAAGTTAAAATCTGACTAAAACAGTAAAATAGGAGAATAAAATAGAATAAAATACATTAATAAAACAAATTATAAATAATGATAATGTGTCACAACATTACTAAGTGTTGAAAGCCAGTCTGAATAAATATGTTTTAAGCCTGGATTTAAAAAGACCGAAGTCAGTAATGGTGCGCATATCAGGAGGCAGTTTGTTCCAGAGTTTGGGCCCAGCAACAGAGAAAGCCCGATCACCCCAGTATTTGTATTTAGTTTTTGGAACTTCCAAAAGGAGTTGATTTGATGACCTCAAGGCCCGGTTTGGATTTCGGACCATCAACAGTTCAGCCAAGTAGGGCGGGTGAGGCCATTAAGAACTTTAAAAACAAAAAGTAAAATTTTAAAATCAACTCTAAAAGTAACAGGAAGCCAATGGAGTGAATAAAGGACTGGGGTGATGTGTTGGCGTCTGGATGTGTTGGTTAAAAATCGTGCTGCAGCATTCTGCACAAGTTGGAGGCGACCCAGGGACGACTGAGAGACACCAACATAAAGTGAGTTACAATAATCTATTCTAGAGCTGATAAAAGCATGAATCGTTTTCTCAAGGTCATTGCGATTTAAAAATGGCTTAACTTTTGTTAAAAGACGTAGCTGAAAAAAGCTTGCTCTGACCACGCTGTCAATTTGTTTGTCAAATTTAAAAGCGTTGTCAAGAACGCTATATTTACTGAGCTAGTTAGCATTGTAGTCCCAAATTATTCCTCACTTCTAATCCTCTCCTAATCCTAATTATTTATCACAATGAGTTTGTTTTGTCAGGTAAAGATAACATCACTAACATGCTAACTCACACTAAATGATAAATAAATAAATAAATAAATAGATGGAAACAGGATATAGTCAGCATATTTTGACCTCTAGAGCTGCTAATACAGTGTGGGACAGGACACATTTTGCACAAATACATGGCAAGAATCTGGCACAGGGCCTTTATGCTATGAAACGTTATTTAATATTTATTATCACAATTGCTTGAAGTTACATCAAGCGAAACAACCATCCTAGAATTTCACCAGCCAACAGCAACCCGCTCTAGGTCACCATTCCCTTTCCCGAACATGGCAACTATTTTCATATGAGTAAATCTGATGAGGATTAGTTCGGGCATGTCTCTTTGAATAGCCCCAGAAATATCTTGGAAGTACAGACATTGGCGACCGCTTCTATAATCCATGACTTCCTCTCCTCCGAGCCCCCCGAGGCAACATACTCTCAAGTGGGATTTTCTGCCTTTTAAATAGATGTCATTGGCTGCTGAATTAAAAAAAAACCTTTATACTTGTATGTCAAAAAGTTTCTCCAACAGTCTTCCTCAAACAAATGTATGCAATGGAACCCGACGAACTAGGCTACTGCTATTGTTAGAATGTAAACTCTAAAGGGAAAGGGAAAAAAATTTCAATTGGGATTACATTCGCAGCAACCCTTCAAGGAGTGGCCTACACTTTATTATTAACTGCTAAACCTAAAATTTCAGAACATTTTGGGTTTTCTAGGCCACAGTACAATTTTTTTCTCTACAAGATCCTGGTGTCCACATATGAGGTCATTAAGCTGCCACTTAGTGCTGACAGAAGAGTATAACACATTATACTTTAGAATAAGGATGGACTTGTTAAAGGCATGTGTCGTCCTGCACCTGCTAGCAGCACTTCAAATGAGCCACATTGTTCTAACAGGCACAGTTGTTGTTTCTCATTTTGTTTTTACACTCAGGAAAAATGTTGCTGTGCTCAGGTACTTAATAGTTCTTGCAAATCATTATTCAAATATGACTTGATTGTGTTCTATCAAAATGATTAAAACATAGAACAAATGTCCTCATATGTGGACATAATTTCTCATAATGTAAAAAGATAATTATTTGTTTTTTACACTCATCAGGTCCCAATCAGCCCATGCAAGAGGTCAGGCCCTAGGAGGCTAAACACGGTAAGACTCAAAATAATTAATTTAAAGGGTTGTTTCTTCTTTAGAACTATACCTGGAGATGTGCTTTGTTTCATTCACTCATGACAAATTCTGTATAATAAGTTTTTCTCTCAACCCAAAGCACCGCATGGTAATACAGGAAGTGCTCCACTGTATTTTTAAACTCCGTACACATCTAGTAGAATCATTGGGATAGTTTCAGCTGTGGAATTGCTGTACTTTGAAGCTCCATCTATTCTTTTAGTCTTATTGAAACCGTTTCACTCCTTGATGCACCAGAAAATATTGCAGACTTCCTGTCGCAATCTCAACTGTTCAAAAATTAAGTAATGACATCACATGGTGGATTAGAGAACTTTGACCTTTTAAGATGTAAACAGAAGAATTACTCAAACATGTGTGAACGAAACAAAACACACCTCCAGGTATGTTTTTAATGAGATGACAACATTCTAACATGGCTTATAGCTCAAAAGAGTCAATTTTGCATAATATAAAGCCTTTAATATAATCCCCCACTTTCTTGGTGGAGACCTACTGAGATGCCTTTGTCTGGAATATTCTGCAGAATGGCATTACACGTATCTATCTCCATGGAGACAAGCAGGGGATGCCATGGGACCAAGTATATATTAGCAATAAAAAAGGGGTGTATCCATGAGCCATATTGTAGATCATTCCAAAGTTACAATATTTTTTTTGTCAGCTCTTTTTCTCATCCAATTATTTATAACATATAGTTCCTTTCACAAGCGAGACACAAACCACTACGCATAAAAATTCAACATTTGCATAGTTATTTCAAAACTGACAAGATTTTGCTTATGTTTAATGACAAGAGTAATGGGATGGGATATAGTGGTTTGTATGGGCTGTATCGCACTGCATGATTCATTAGATTTCCCAGAATGCATTTCAAGTCAAATTCCTCATCTGTTTATGTGATGGGAGAAGAAATTGGAGCGATAATTGACAGAGGCGCTACATGCTGGCAGAAGCGGCTAACAGCTAATCGAGGGAATAGTCTTTGCTCAAAACAAGATGCTGCATATGAGCCATGTTTGTGAATGTTTACTACCGCCTGCAGCGTGCTCATATTGGCTATTTCTCTGTTTATTTGGCTTTGGAAGGAGACTAATGTTTTATAGGATTGTGAATGTAGTTTGAAAATACGTGCCTCAAAGATCAGCTAAAACGGTATGAAACTAAAGCTTGGATTCAACCAAGAAGATCACCTGGCTGTTGTTCAACCAATCGCAGTCTGCATCGACCTAATCCAACCTTAGCAAAAGACGAAGTTTAAATCTGTCAACTGGACAAATTGTTGTAGGAATGAAGATGTTTCGCTGCTCATCCAAGCTGCTTCTTCAGTTCTGGTCAGATTACTGGTGGACACTGCCTTATATCTATCTGAGGGGAGGGGCTAACCCAACCTTGCCTTGTATAAAAATGTTACCATATTATCAAAAAAACGCTTTTATAGACTTTGAACCATGTTATAAGCTAATTGAGTAACCTGTAACTAGCTTAGTCAGAGTTGTATTTCAATTGGTGGATTTATGTTTGAGTAATCCTGTATTGAGTGCTCTGAAAATTTAACTTTTCACCTATCCCCTATGTCCGCCCACTGCTCAGTACTTGCGATTATTGACAAAATAATTATATAATAATATATAATAATAATTTTATTTACATGAAAAGTTGCTGCTTGCTGTTCTAGTTCAGCAGATGTGGACCTGTTTTTATTATTAAGCCCTTTCAAATTGATGTCATGGTTAACGGTGAACAAACTTTCCACCATTTTTCACCATTTCCATCATGGTATTTAATTGCATCTAATCTATTTCTCTGTCCTAATTGAAATAAAATAGGTGGAATTCTCGATATTTTGTCCCACCATTCCAAACTATTCAAAAGTTTTACCACGACCTGCCTCAGCCTTTTAAACTACACAATTATCTAGGTTTCACTTAAGCGGCGCCATAGCAGAGGATATATTTAATGCATGTTGACAGCTAGTGCAATTTTAATGAATGGCTGTAAGCTAAAGTTGTAAAATGCCACTTCTGCTAATACGGTGAGTGGCTGTCACCGGCATGACACTCAAATAGCTGTGGCTCAGTGGTAAAGCGATAGCCTATTAATCTGAATGTTGGGCTATACACCACCCGCTGATAGTCCTGTTAGCATGCTAGTTGTTGTTAGCAGTGCTGAGACTATAACAACAATTAGCTTGGTTTGTGGTCTTTGAAAGTTGGGAAATGCACTTAAAAATGTCTCCCGGTGAATTATTAATATGCTCGAATTGCGTTAGGAACATTAGGAATAAGTTTGGATGAGACCTAGTTATATTTTACAAATTTTTACAAAAATCAGAAAAAGCGTCTTTAATTATAAAACTTTATAGCTGGAGCTTGCAAAGTTGGTACTGGATTATATCTTGACAAGACTGATCTCTGGTTAAATCCACTGAGCTACTGTTTATGTGCTGTGCATTCACTGTTAAAAGAATTAGTGCCAAAGAGCTGTCAGTAGAGAAGGCTTTATCTTGATGTTGTCTAAGGAGTACAAATGTGTTTAGGCCCGGAGCACTTAATTACAAAGTCTGTTAGCAGCTATTGTGTTTATAGAGTCTTATGAGGTGAACAGAGCAGGTCTATTGTTTGCAAACAATTCAGTTGCTTTTATTATATTAATATTTTTCTCTCCCATATTTAGTGGTAGAAAGCTGCTTCTGCAAACGGAAGCGAGGCGGCCAATCTGAGCTGGTCCAATGAGGTTCATTTGGTCTTCTGATAATATGTTGTTTTCATTTTTTTTTTTCAAACTTTGGTCTGAAAACATAATCTATTACAATGAATGCCAATCTGAGCTAACCTTGCATTTGGCCACCAACATAGACTGTATAAAGAAGTGGACCAAGCGAGTGTGACGTCACCCATAACATTCAGTTCCAGTCAATTGAAGCTCATTGAAGCTAGCGGTTATAGGGGCGAAGTTGGAGTTCCATATTAGGAATTCCAACCAAAGGGCTAATCCGGAGCGAGGCTGTTGAAGGTAACGTCAATCAAACCTGTTGCTAACACTGGCGGGAGGAACCTCGAGGAAAGAAGGCACCAGATTTGTCTTTTATTAATGTTCATATCTTGGGTTATGGTCAATAGTGAAATAAAAATACCAAGGATCATGTAGAGCAGATCAATACGAACATTTTAAGATCAAAATGACGAGACTGACAGCGGAAGTTACAGAGAGAAGGGCCACAGTTTTCCAGTGTTTTCCAGTCTAGCTCCATCTGAGCCGATGGAGCCAGAAGCGTGCCCATGCTCACTTCCTATTTGGAAAGCGGCAGCTAGAAGGTTAGCTATATCCATTTATATATGCAGTCTATGGCCACCACCAATGGCCAGCACTCACTCAGACATAGTTTCGACACAGGCAAGGTGGGTGAAGTGTCTTGCTCAAGGACACAAGGACAACATGTGTCTGACAGGGACTGAACCACTGACCTTCAACTTGGTTAATCACAGTTATATCAAAAGTGCAATTTAAATGGTCATATTGCAATGACTTAGTAACACAATTTCTTCTGCCCATCACTAAATGCCACGTCTTGTCATCTAAAAATGGACTCAGTAGAAACGTGTCCTATAATTCATTAGATCTGGTATTAGTTTAGCATTTACATGAATATGCCTCTCTCAAATGTTATTTTTTCTGGATATGCTTGTCAGAAAATCTTTATTAGATATTTTTTCCAAAGTTGAACCACTGCCTTTCATACATTTGATAATTAACCCAAGGTTAAGGCATGCTTTTTTTGTCTATATAAAGAAACGTGTCCTCTGCATTTTACCATCTGTCAATGTCACCGGGGCAACCTTGAGCAGTGAGCGGCCAGAGTACAGCGCCCGAGGACCCATCTCCAGATACTGAGCTATAGGTTCATGGTCAGGAGTAGCCAGTTTGAGGATTAGTCTCTTGTGCATGTTTAGGTTGATGCTGAAACCCACTCATACACAGCGAGAACATGCAAACTTGCGAAAATCCAATCCAACCCATGACCTTCTTGCTTTGAGGCAGGATTATGAATACTAATCTTTTATAGCATGTCTCTTAATGATTTTTAATCCAGAACCATAACAGATATTGAAATATTTCTTTAACAGGTGAAATCTCCTCATATCCCACAGCTATCCGCTTTAAAAATTCCACTTTGATTTTTTCTACTACAACTTTTAATTGCAAAAAGACCTTATTACCACCGACTTGTACCCTAAAAGCTGTGCCGAATCCTCTCCCCGAACGCACCGCATGGATCTTAACTCATCCTTACATCATGCTAACCCAGAAGCACCGCTAACCCCCAACTGAGGCAGCTAACGGCGCTAACGGATGCTTTGCCTGGATCATTACCCCTGCCCCGCGAGCTAGCTGGCAGGGAACTCTTTACTTTAGTCCTCTCTGCTACAATTAGATGGATGTTGTTTATGGGGCAGTTCTGGACCATTGGAAAGCCATTACAGCCCCCTTTTGTCAGATTGGGACATTAGCCGGGCAAGAGCTGGTCAGCCAAATGTCATGGAGCTTATGGCTTTTGGGATGACGGACGGGTGTTTGCAGTGGTGATGTTGGTTACCGTGGTAATAAGAAGAAGATTTAAAGCCAGAATTGTGACTTGAGTAAGAAATATGTGTAAAAGTCTGCGTCTATGGTTCTAACACTCCCTGCGGATTCTGTTATGATTGGAGGTGCGTAAAGAGTAGAGCTGTGTGTTATGAGAAAAACATTCAAAATTTTGCATCGTGACACGCAATATTTTAATCTGTATATTGGCACAATCTGTTAAATTAAAACAAAAAAAAAACATAATTTACTAGTCAAACTGTGCACAAGGAAAAACAGAAACCAAGACCAACCCAAGTCTAATGTAGGACCTAAAAAGGAAAATCATGAATACAATGTGTCAATTTACCTTTCAAAAACAATACATTTCTGTAAAATTGAGAACTTTGTGTTGCTGCGATATATTTATTGTCTTGGTTATTGCATTAGCCAATATTGTAATATCAATATTTTTGTGTTATATTGTGCAGCCCTAGTAAGTGTAAGCAGACATTGTACTTAAGAAAGATTATCATTACTTCAGAAACATATTCCTTAGGTAGAAGTGGCCCAAGAAATGACTCAGCCACCTACTTGTCTCATTAAGATTATTGAAGAAGAAGGTCATTGCTTTGCCAGGAATGTAACATAATATGGTAACAAGATGATGACAGACTCCCCGCCACAAATACAGTTACATAGTGCATCTTTAATAACAATAACAAGAGATTACTCAAGTAAGAGTACTGTTACACTGTAATATATATATATATATATATATATATATATATATATATATATATATATATATATATATATATATATATATATATATATATATATATATATATATATATATATATATATATATATATATATTACTCAATTAAGAGTAAACTTGTTTGAAAGTTATTCCAAGACCTCTGGGTATGATACAAGTTTAGTTTAGTGAAGTGGCATCTGCTATGCAACAATTAAACACCAGAGAGCCATTGAATTTGACTGTTGCCTTGGTGAATTCAGCAACCTGCTATGAGTTGTGCACAAAAACATGAATTGATGGGGATTTCTTTTTTGAAATGTTCACAGCTCCCAAGGTTGGAAACACGGAAAAGGTTGCACATGAAAGGGCCATCGCTAACAGCCTTGGTCTTTGAATCACTTCACTGTGAACCATTCATCCAAAGTTTAATCTGACCTAGAAGCCCAAAATCCGTACCTGATTTCAGTTGTCAATGTCCGATACGTGGTTCTCTATCTGCAAAACAGAAAGCACAAAGTTACATTTGAAGGACACAACATTATTTATATATTATTCTTTTTAAACTACATACATTTAAACAGTTTTAATTTTTTCATATTTTAAGGTTAAGGCTTTACTTTTATGGACCATTTACTCATTGATTTGTGTCAAAACACCTTCACCAGTAGAATATTGGAGTGATGCATCTGTGTCAGGTGATCTGTTTGTCCTTAGAGTCTATTTAAAATTCTACTTTAAAGAATCACATTATTTGGGGTAATACAATGCTATATGCTACATATGATGTCTGATATTTATTGAAATGGCTTCACCCTTAAGGTTACACTAAAATAGTATTGGTATCGGTTTAAAAATGTGGTATCATCTCTATCACTAGTGGGCAGTGCACTTAGGAGTGAAACAATGTGAAGTTGGTTCAAAGTTGACTGGTCTTGGGGATTGAAGTTACTAGAACTAGTCTAGTGAAGATGTTATAGAAGACATAATCTATGACATTTTAAGATTACTTAAACATGCATGCAACACTAAAAATACAACTGTGTTTTTAATGCAAAAACTACAATATACAACAGATTATCACTCATAAAGTTGCATCATATGTCTCCTTTAACTGGGCTTGAGCAGTGAGGCAGCAGTTTTGTGCCCGTCTTAAATCTCTCCCAAAGGTCAATGCTGATATATGCCGAACAAGAGCGGCCGTGGCTCTGAGCAGGCCCCTGTTTGCCGTACATTATCGCCATCTGTGATCAATGTGACCTTCAAGAAACAAATAAATCCCAGCCAACGCTCCGCTAGAAAAATAATCTGCTCCATTAGCAGTGGGGATGGCCGTAGCAGCGCTTAGCTGCTAAATGGCTAATAAATAAGGCTTAATAGAGAAAGCATGGCCACAAGCACGGGCCGGCCGCAGGGTAATTGCTTCGGAGATCGCAGCTCCATCCTGAAATATGGACAGTAGGATCGAGTAAAAAGGGCACGCAGTTGAAATGATTCCTGGAAAGTGAAAAAATAGGGCAGGACAAGGTAAACCGTGCGATACAGTCTGAAGAAGTGTACTTAATACAAATATATGTTCAATGGTAGTTAAAGAGGTTTTTGTGTTTTTGTAATTATAATTTTGGTTTTGGGGGATGATATTTGTGGTAAATAGCCTATTTATCGTAGTTTTACATAAAAAAAAAAAAAATAAAAAAAAAAATAAAAATATATATATATATATATATATATATATATATATATATATATATATATATATATATATATATAATAAAAGTATAATAATACAGGAAGTACCGATGAGTTCTCCAGTTTTGTAAATGTCATCTGACAGTTACAACATGTATGCACTTTAGCACATTAAATCAAAAGCCAGACAAATTCATGCTGCCATTGTGTTCATGAGCCAGACACTTTATCCACATCAGATGGTACACTTAGATGTGTAAAGACAATACTATATAGGAAGCCTACAGTTCAATTTAAAACAATTTTTAGCATTTTTTATTAGTATGTTTAGATATATTTTGCACACATTTATTTGTTTTTAACAGGTCTATTTTAATCGAAATGTATTCTATATATATGTATATATATTTTTTATTATTTTGATATGATACTGTTGCTGTTCCTACTACTTTGCCATTGCAACACTGCAGTCTGCACTTCTCTTATCTTAGAATAGAAAAGATGAACATGATGGATATAAAACGTTCTTGCACTTAATGCCTCACTCCTATTGTAGTGCAATGATTAAGAGCCTCAATACTTCATGTCTTTTAAAAGTACTACTGAGTTCATTTGACATCACAACATTGTCAAGTCCCTATAGTTTTAAATTGAGTTGTGAGACAGGTCAGAATTCTATGGTGGAATCTGCTGTTTATTTGTCAGATTTGTTGCAGATCAACCCGGTTTATGGTTAATTTCCCTGTAATTACTCCATTTCTACATCGTCTCTGTCAGCACAAACAAGTGAAATTATTTATTCATAGTTGCCTCAGAAAGTGTGCCATTATTAAACTCTAAAGGCGTGATTGTTGTCAAGCACTTTAAGCATAAGATTAATAATTTTGCAGGTTTGTGAACTGAATCCCAAGCAAATAATGATAAATTTTAAGGATTGTGGAATGCTATTTTGGGTATTTCTTTCAAAAACAGTAAATCTACCATAGCGTTACATAAGCCCACCATCTGAGAATATGACGTCATCAAACTCTAAAGCGCACCTATTCATCCCCATAACATTTTGGAGCAAAGTAAAAACGGTATAAAATTATAACTATCAGAATGGAGGAAAATTACACTTTCCCTGTAAAAGGAAAGTGTAATTTTCGTTTAGCCCGTTTAGCTTAGCCGTTAAAGGTTAATATAGTTTGATAGAGAAAGCCTGCTCAATATGAATAAGTGAACCAGCGTGCAGTCTGGGTAATTGCTTCAGTATCACAGCTCTGGCCAGGTGTGAAATCAGATAAAGAGGTTATGCGATTTAGACGACTCTTGGGTATAAAAAAGGGAAAAAAAGTTTAAAAATCTTAAGAATTTTTTAATATGAAGCTCAGCAGGACATATTATGCATTTCTGTGGCTTTAATTCTCTTTTAAACATACTTTTGGTCACCTTGGGATAAATAGTTCAGATTTTCTAACTTTACATAATGTCTGCACACTTTATAAACTCTATATCTGTTTCCAATAAGGCATTTTAGCCATTGGAGCGCCCTCTGCTGTCAGCAACGGGAATGAACAATGGGAAAATAAACAAATGAAGCCCTTATGAAAAATGAATGCTACATTAATATAGGCATGTTTTTGTTGTGAAAACAGTTTGACCACAGAATGAGTCCAGTGATGGTTTATGGACTTAAAAACTGCCCCCCCTTTTTTTTTTTTTTAACCTCTGATGCAACAATCCGGGAAAAATAAAACTGCAAGTTTTTGGGGGTTTTTTGCGCAGAGAAGACAACTTTGGATTAATGGGTTTATGAAACAAGCATGACTGAAGCAAAATGCAACTCCAGGTAGATAATATAAAGCTGCTAAAAAAAGAGCTGGTTATAGGTCAAAGGTCCCTTGAAAATCATGCATTCTTACAGTGGGTGGACTTGCCTACCCACAGACCTGACCTGTGACCGGCTCTAATAATATCACCTGTTTATCTCACTGGAGATGGGGAATTTTAATGCTAACCAAAACACAACTCCAGTAATATTTTAAGTCCAAGTTACTTTATGCCATGGCTCAAAAAAAGTTTAGTTCAAAATAGGGTCAAGACACAGTTTTTATAACACATAAGTTCTTCATTTATTCTAAAAGTTTGTCAAGAAAGTCAGGCCCTGATTTCATTCCATCCAATAAACATGCAACCTTTTTCCTCGATGGCGCATAATGTGACGAAGACCTCCGCACAGACAGATCGTTGATGAAGCCTCACCTTGAACTTTGCAGAAGTTCCTGAGAATGCTCTCCACCACTTTATCAACTCAGGTCATTAAAAGGTTTGAATAATTTAATGCGTCAAATGACTAAATGACAATAAATATAATTGGATCTCCCTGTGCGGATAAGCCTTAATGATTAGATCTGCGAGGAGTTGATGTGAAACGACCTTCTGTGAGTCAGCTACCTTAATTATAGGATCTTAAAGGATATATAGTAAGTATATATGTGTGTGTGTGTGTGTGTGTGTGGGTGTGTGGGTGTGTGTGTGTGTGTGTGTGTGTAGGGGTGTGTGTGTGTGTGTGTGTGTGCGCGCGCGCGCTTTCATTTTGGGAGCAACTGTCAGACCGGGCGCCCTCACCATTCACTCATGTAAAGCCTTTCAGATCTACGGTCATGAATAATTCTGGACCATTAACTTTGAGAAGGTGAAGACTCCAAGTCATTCAAGTGTTTGGATGTCACGGCTGTTGGGGTTTGTGCGTTCATGTGGTGATACTGGTACGAGTAGTGAAAGAATGTGTAGTAGATTCAGGTATTGGTACAAGGATTTTAATCAGGAGATACATAGAGAGAAAGAAATTAGGTCCATCCTTTTGGTTATGAGTAGGCAAAATATATTCAACACTTCAGTACCAACTTAAGAGGAATACACTTCATATAATACATCTTTCTTAAATATAACATTTGGGCACCTAAACTTGCCTTAAGCCCGACATACACTACAGGATCATTTGCCCAATTTAAGACTCAATTTACTTCTTCCTGACCCCTGGGAGGCATAACCCGACTTTGGATCTTTGTGTGCAATTTTGAATCCATTGCTCTCCTCGTGTGTGTGGTCTCAGAGTGTTTCTGAGCTGCTCTTTCATATCATAACCACAAAACAGCAGTGCTACGGTTACAGCCAATAAAACAGCGCACCAGGGGCAAAAGGAATAACAAACACAGAGGCACAAAATACAAACTCAGGAAATAGTCGAAATAATTAGGTTACTTTATTACTCACCTCTTGTGAAGTTAAACTGCAGCTTTCTCATCCATAATATCCATCCAGCTCACAACTTTTAGCATGTGCTGCGTGGCCTCACTGCTGCCATATCCCACTGTCGTCTTTGCATCTTTGATTTCAAGTCTCACACGAATGTCCTCATGCCTTTGGTGTACACTTTTTGTCTTTACATTTAAAAATAATTTAAAACGGAAAAATCTGTAGTGTGTGGGGGCTTTACTTTACATTATTCATTCATTTGTTGTCAAAAAAGAAGTGACTATAGCCATTAACATAAAACATGCCAAAATAGGTGGAAATATGTCTGTCATGAGTTTGTGAACATACAAATATTGCAAGAATTCCTCTTACTGATCAGTTTACTATGTGATGTTGTATACTAGTTCTGGTATATTCTAAACCTATCCAGGAAATCTTCAACTTTTTTTATTTATGAGATTTTGTCAGTATTAAAAGATGTTCCAATTTAGGCAGAGTAAATGATGAACAGTCTTGCATGAAACTGGGGCGTATATTCAGTTAGGAAAACCTTGTCCCTATTTTGCAACTCAACCAATCACCTGTCAAGCCAGTGTTATAAATGCACTCTCTCCCCTCTCATTCATCCTGCCATTTTAGATACAGCTGGCAACCCTCCTCTTCCACCACCGCAGCAGCACAATCATTAGCCTCCTCAGCCTGTCAATACCAAATCGACCATCCTTAACTCACCCTTATCTTATATCATTTAATAAATTATTCATCGCACCACACTCACTTGTCTCTCCTTGAAATACCCTATATCTGAGTGTGCTGTATTCATACCAGATGGTGGGAGCCCTCTTCATCATAGTCATCGACCCCTCCATCGCTCATCTCTCCGGCCTCCGCCCCCAGGACCACCTCTCCTCCCTCATCCCCGGAGTTATCCGCTGCCTCGGACACGGACTCCTCGTGCAGGGAGTCGCAGTTGTCCTCGTACTTCCTCTGAGCTTCTGGAACAAAACACAAAATTACATCAAGTTCATTTGATTTTCTATTGTCAAGCATGAATTATTTTCTAACTATAAATACAGATTGAGAAACACAGGGGATAATGCAGTGCCAGACGTCTTGTTTTGTTATGGCTTGCAGGAATTTGAACTGGCCATCTTTCAGTGGGTTTAGAGGTTTAGACTAGGGTAGGGTGATATTCAAATTTTATCCAATTTGTGTACACCAGGTAGCGTTGCACTGGAGGCAATATGAAAGTTCACTCCGGTTAAATCTACCTGTCACTCTCTCAGAGCCTGACCAATAGGAAAAAAGGCTCTGTATTTGAGCATTGACCAGCATTAAACAGAAAAGCCCTTAATTCCAATACGATGCGCTCATCAAACAGCATATTGTCACAAGGATCAGATCACAATTAAGCGTTTTATTGCCATATTACCCAGCTCTAGTTTAGGCAAACAAGGTCCGAAAGATTAAAAGCATGGAAAACATCTGGGTCTCCATAGAGAAATGTGTGTTTTGTATTTGACTCATTCTTCAAAGTCACTCCAAAAACCTGTCTAGGGACCTTTCTTCAGATCTTAAGTTGGTTTCATCATGCATAGTTCATTTGGGTGAAAAATATTGTCAATAATGAACATCTTCAGTATGAAAATAATAATGAAAATAATAATAATTTAAAAATAATTATACGCCAATAAATGAAGTTGTAAGAATTGCAGTTGAGTGAATGGACTTTTTCACTTTGACCTTGTTTTAAAAAGAGGGACTATTATTCACAACTTTCTACCATGTTGTAATGTTGTTTTCTCATCAAAAACATGCTTGAAGTTTTGTATGTTATCTATGCATGTCTGAGTAATCTAGCGATCTCTCCCAATCTACCATCTCTAGATCAGGAGTACTTCACTTGAGTAATAGTCTGACATGCAAGTTTTAGGTTGTCCCAACTTCATGATACATTTAAAGTACATAGTTAGCATCATTGCAGTTTTGTTTCTAAAAATGAACTATTTCCAGACCGCATAGGACAGATATGACTGGGGGTCATTTTGTCCCCCTCTGGGTAGAAGCTGACAGCGCACTCACGACGGGCCTGACCTTAACAAGGCTCCAAGTGGTCACGTCTACCATCTGTCTCCTCGCCTCTGCTACTGACACAATATGACTCCTCTACGCTGCTATTTTAGACCACAAGCTATCAGCTCCTTCCCAAAACTGCTCACTGTCAGGTATGTTAGAGAGAGAGAGAGAGAGATGGAGAGGGAGAAGAGGAGAGAGCTCTCTCTCTCTCCTCTCCTCCTCTCTCTCCTATCTCTCGCGCCCTCCCTCTACTGAGAGAGCGCGAGAGAGACAGAGAGAGAAAGAGAGAGGAAGAGAGGGAGAGAGCGAGCGAGAAGGAGCGAAAGAGAGAGGAAGAGACAGAGAAAGAGAGAGAGACAGCACGAGGGAGGAGATGGAGAGAGAGAGGAGAGAAAGAGATGGAGAGAGACAGAAGGAGAGAAAGTGAGAGAGGGGGAGAGAAAGAGAGACATAGAGAGAGAGGGGAGAGATAGAAAGAGACAGAAAGAGAGAGTGAGAGAGAGAAAAGGAGAGAAAAAGAGAGAGCAAGAGAGAGGGAGAGAGAGAAGGAGAGAAAGAAAGAGAGAGAGACCAAGAGAGAGAGAGAGAAGAAGAAGAAGGAGAGAACGAGAGAGAAAGAGAGAGAGCGCGCAGTAGACCAGAACATCCTGAGAGAGTCAAAGTTTTGGAACACACGTTGGATAGTTGAGAGACTATTCCAGCCAAGTGTTTTTATATAGATGTCCAAGATGGAGGCTAAACTGGGACTGATTTCACATTTAAAAACAGCAGTAGAGTAGTATCAACTTTAAGATATGTTCAAGCTGTTTTTAGCATGTCTATGTTTTGTTTTGGTGGGAAAGCAGAGGATAAAGACAATGTTGAGGTACAAAGGAAAATAAAAGCGTTACAAATAGGAAGTGAGCATGGGTGCCCCCTCTCTGTAACTGCTGCCATGAGCCTCATCATTCTGGTTTTAAAATGTTCGTATTCACCTCTATTTCTTTTGTAAATCAAGGTATGAACAGTAATAACAGACCAATCAGGTGCCTTCTTTGCCTTAGGTCTGCTCCCACTAGGGTTAGAATAGCAACATGTTTGATTGAGAGCTATCACGGCTGGTTGCTCAACACCTGCCCCCTGCCAAACCAGTGGCACGAAACGGGCCGAGTACCTTCAACAACCTCGCTCCTGGCTCTTTGGAAATCCAAGAATGTGTATCATAGCAACCAAATATCGAACCTGACTCCAAATAACTCCTATAGCTGCTTGGCTTTATTTGGCTGAAGTCAAACGCTACGGGTGACGTCACACTCCCTCACTCCACTTGAATATACAGTCTGTGTTCTGGTTATGAAGAAGAGTCTTGTTAAAGGCACTGCACATGATTTTATTGTCTGAAAATTTTTGAAAAACAGTACTAGTTTACAAAAGTCCAAACCACACTATCCTAACACATTCCGAGCATCCGAATTGTTCACAGCGATGACATTATAAGTGATTTTCACAACTTTCCGAGGCCAGCACGGAGTTTTCCACAGTAATGCTGAGTTCATGCCACAGCTTCAAAATCTCACCAAACGCCTCTAGTTGGACCTGGCTTGCGGACGATTAAAATAAAAGTTTTTTAATTAAATAGAGACAGCACACAACCGTCTCATTTTAATTGATCTTTTCATAGATATACGGTTTCTCTCCAACTGTTCTATGCTGCTATTTCAGACCGCAAAGTAGCAGCTTCTTCCCAGTGGAAAAGCATTCACATGTCAGGTATGAACGGATGTTTGAGAAAGAGAGAGGGAGGAGACAGGCAGCAGACCAGAACATCCTAAGGGAGTCAAAGTTTTGGGATGGTTGGATGTCTATTCCCAGTGTATTTATATAGATGTCCAGGATGAAGGCTAAAGAAGGAAGGATTTTAGACTCAGAAAATCGAGTACTTTGACGGCAGTTACGACCATTTGACAGTTTATAATCATGAAAATGGACAAGTACAGCCATTGGTACCAAAAATATGTTAATAATAAAAAGAAAACACACATGCACTTTAATATTATCTCTTTTAAATCACCAAATTTCACATTTTTTACTGTTTCTAACACTGCCCTTTCTCAGACTAGCCACTTTTTGTGACCAGCAGTGTCCATAATGTCGCTTTGTTTTCATGTGAACAACTGTGCAACTGATCTGTGTGCCTTTTGAATTGCTTGTCAGGGATAAATACAGTGTTGTTGAATTGAAATAGAAATGAATTGTTTTTGTTTAATCAGAATAGAGACCCAAAGCAGTAAAGTACCAGAAACATCATTCTAAGTCATACTTGTTAGAGCATTTTATACCAGGAGACAATAAGTTCGTTTTTTTTTTTGTTTTTTTTGTTTTTTTACAAGCCTTCCATCCATTCCACTCTGCTCTGAGGGCATACATACAGTTGTTATAATAATGCGCCATAGAAATAAAATTGAACTAAACAAAAACACCCACACTCTCTCCAGACAAAATGATTCAAGCTTATAATCTGTTGGATCAATTCAAACGTATTTCATCCCTTCTCCCCATTGTCTCAGCAGCGCTATATTTTCCAATCATATTTATTTTCATTTCAGCTTTTTGCTAACAAACCACATCATAAATTCGCCTGGAGGAGGATGAAGACTTGGGGATTTTTTATTTTTTTTTGGCACGGAGCTGTCAAGTGCCCAATGCAGTCCTTGAAAAAACACATCGTTCGCTTGTTAAAATCCTGACGGTCCTCTTTGTGGGATGAGGGCTCGGGTGACCTTGGGAGGGGAGGGCATCTTTATAGATCTGGGATATTAAGTGAGGCGGCGTACTCTTGTGACACCTGTCTGCAGACTTTGACAGAGCGGCCTGCCTGGCTTATCTGCAGAGGTGTCACGTACAGAGGAAGACGTATAGGGCGGGCTTACATCGAAGAGGCGGGATGGGAGTCCGGAGATGGGCGTAGAAATTATGCAAATGTGGCAAGTTGGACTTCTCAGAGTAGTAGTAGTAGATGGCATACATTTACTTCTAATTGAGTAATATATTGTACACTGTAACAAAACGTCTAGCTATAAGGGAAACCATGATAGAGGAGAGTGCGCTTACAGTTAGGCCCTCGATAAAGTGAGCTGTCAGGACAATGTGAGCAACTAAATCATAATAAGCACGATACCGACAAAGACAGATTGAGGGTTTCAGTGGGGCCCTTAAGACCTGGGGCAGCAGTGCACTGTCTGAACTGTATTATGTTACGCCCTTAAAGGTAACAGTGGCACGCATGATGAGCATTCACCTTTGAACCCTTGAACTAGCTGTAAAAATGGCCAAATCACTGTCACTACTACGACTACTTTGCTGTGATAATCGCCTGACTTAAAAGCTTCCTCTTCAAGTTTTTGGTTTAGATAAAGAAGTAAAAAATAAACTAAATGGAAAGAAATGTAGTCCTATTCGTTGACGCGTGTGTTTGAGTAGAACTTGGGTCAAAACACGGCTCTGGGTCTGTATGTCAGTTACTAAACATATCGGTGTATGAGGACTCACCGGTGCTGTCTGCACGCTGCTGCTTCTCGATCCTCTCCAGACGACCCAGCAGAGAGTCGATCCTGGTCTTGATCTGAGTCAGCTCACGTTTGATGGTCTGCAGCTGGTCCGACTTCACTGCTGAGACAACCAACAAGGCAACAACACACTTTTAGTCAACAGGACACTGTAGCAAAAGCCTGTAATGTTTTTTCTCTTATTATGTGTGTGTGAGAGCTAATTATCATTTATTTTGTTTGTATGTATTATGTGTTGTTATATCACCGTTCCGATTCCAAAACCACACGCTATGTTTTTCTTTATTTCTTTTTTAAACATATTGCATAAAATGGACTATTATGAGCTATTAACCGTGCTATAATGGTGTTCCGTCGTCATTGGCTTACTCAGAGTTGTGTTTTTATTCATGCACGATTGAGTAAGCTTGTATTATCCTGTATGAGGCTGGAGTGGCAGAAAATATCAATTTTTACCTACCCCTATTCATTGAAAAACTCATACAAAAATGCTCAATGTTGTGTGGCCATGTTTTTAAAATAATAATTCAATAAAACACTGTAAAGTAAAATCTGCCTCTAGCTGAATGTCATTATGAAGGAAGTGAATGCACCTGTTTTTATTATCACGTCGCTTTAGGTTTATGCTGCTGTTAACAATGAAAAATGTACAATTATTACCTGTATGTGAAAGTTTATTGCTAAATATCAGAAATAAAGAGTACTATGCCATATTTAAATGATATATTGCAACTCCTGCGCATATGACAGGTTTTCATGTTTTTCTAATTATGACTTGGTTTGGTAGGGTAGCACCTGTGGTAAATATTTATCATAATTTTAAGTGGCAGTTTGTGGAAATAAAATTGAAAAGTAAAATACAAAAATACAGGAAGTAGCACGGAGTTTTAAACAGAATACCTCTACCTACCTAAAAGTCCATCCAATATGATGGGATCATTTCTACAACAAGGAACATGTCTTACTAGCAGTTTAAATATTTTTGTTTTAATTTGGATCAAAATAAAGGTGTTGTGATGTATTTTTATTTGTCGAATAATCATAATTGTGTAATTTAGGCAAGCTTTGGCCCTTGTTTATATTATAAGAGACCTGGCATTATCTCTACTTATGTCATATCTAATGCCCACCTCCCACCAAACTTTATAAAAAAGTAAGCAAGAGTATTTGTACAATCTTTAATATAATTAGGCAAACTACATTTTAATGGAAAGTGTAGTCTAACCCGGCACTTAAAGCATTCAAGGCGCTATCTCCTAATTCCTTGTCAATCTAAGCAGCCATGTTATCAGCCACCTCCGGCTCCTACACTCGAAGATTCCATCAGCTCTCAGGCTCACGTCACTCTCACCGTCTTCATCTGGACCGCTGAACACTCGCCCATCTGCAAACCAGGGCCTGCTGTCTGTTTGCAATTTGGAGATTAGCTGCTAGCTTACGCCCACCCCGCTATGCACTGCCGCTACAGTCGTGTTCGATACTGCCAATATATGGATGCTATCTGTGAGCTGCCAGATGTGACGCTGGTAAAACTCAGGGATTTCGAGCACTCATGTCTGTCCCACTCAATATTGTTAATACCAGGCAGGAAGTTTTGAGCAAGGAATTAAGCATATTTGAATCTTTAAGAGGGGTAAAGGGCAATAAGTGTGATGAGTGGTGATGGTGCGGTAATAGTTCCAAAGTGGCCAGGCATAAATGCTCTAAATGCATTCAACATTCATTGCTCCAATAAAAATAAATAAATGTATATCTTAATTTGTAAAGAACAAACAGGTATAGGCTTAGTCACTACTTAATAGCATTTTGATGTTTTTATTGCTTTATGAATATAGAGTCAGTATAGTATAGAGTATAGAGTAGTGTCCTTACAGTGAGCGGGCTTGCATCTCCACAAACCTGACTCTTATTTGGCCCTTGTCTCTATGAAAAAATTGTTCTGTTAGCTATAATCTTCCACAGTATGACATTAAACTTATCTATCTCCATGAAGAATGTTTAGAAATATGACAGATAACGTGCCACTTCCAGAAAGTTACATGGTGTTGCTTTAAGGAGGTAGCCTGAATCATTCTTAATAAACTATTTGTTCATTATGATTAAGTTTTTGTTCATGCTTTAAGGCTACTTCAGGTGTAATTGTTATAAAGTGTTACCCTTTATGTGTCATTGGGTTGGCTGCAAATAAAATGTTCAGCCACCATCCAGCTGCAAGTGATACTATAGTAATGAAATAGGGAGTAGTAGATTTTGCAGTAATAATACTATGTGTAGCAGTAGTAGTAGTAGTAGTACTGGTAGTAGTAGTAGCAGTAGTAGTAGTTCGTAGTAGTATATTTTTCAAAACTTAGCTTTAGTGTTATTCTGTGAAGTAGTCAGCTTTCCTTTATTAGGGGTAAGTACAGCTTATATTAATATTTGAATAATTAACATTAGGGCTCTTTAGGATTTGTTTAAACGCCACTTCAGTACATATGTAGACTTGGTTTAGTCCTGGTCTAGTCCTGATTTAATCCTGGTTTAGTTTAATTAAGGTATGTTATTAACTGCAAAAAACTGCACAAAATAATGTAACCTTCACCATTAATTTGAACTTTGAGCATTTACCTCTTGGACTTGGGCCGTTTTAGATCGACATGGCTCATCTCTTTACTGTTGCAGGTTTGGCTGATGCCTTGGGCGAGGACTGACTGTAAGTTACTTTAGTCAAAGTCTAGTTTGTGTTTTTATACCTCGAAGGACTTTTGCTAAGAAAGTTGCTGCACAACTTTTCAACTTTCCTTTCCTTTCACAATGCTTCATCGCAAAAGCATTAAGTAGGAGTTAATGGAAACTATTAGTGCTGTTTTGTAATGGGAAATAAAAGATGCATTAGAGTGCAGAGGAAAGGGAAAAGGGGCATATTTGGTTTGATAGAATTTGTGACTTTTTCCATTGATGGCTAAAGGACAAAACTGTTCAATAGTTTAATAGTTTAAAAGGGTCAAAATGCAACATAAACACATAGGAAATTTAGATCACCATGTTACCTTTTATTGTTCTGAAACACTATATTCCCTCAGAAACAATGAATTGGAATGTTTAATCATTTTCAGTTTTGTTTTTGACTTTCTGAATCCCGTCTTCCCTTACTCCCCAAGTCACAAGGCTAAGGCATTATCACATTACAATCGGTGTGCATTCAACTAATGAAACTACTGCACATCACATCAGGTTTGTGAAGTTGTGGTGTATTCTGCAATATTTATTTCATATTTATGAAAAATGTCCATGCAGGAGGTTATGTATACTTGTTGTACGGGATGAGTGGAATAGGGCCTGAGAGAGATTGCAGCATTACTCAAACATGCATGGATGACATATAAAACCTCTTCAGGCATGTTTTTGATGAGGGAACAATGTTATAACATGGTAGACTATGCCAAAAAGTAGATTTTGCATAATACCCTCTAATACCCTCTTTAAACTTGGAACCAATGGGATCTGTAAAATCAAATGTAAAGCGATTATAGACGACCACAAAATTTCTCAGAAGTAAAAATAAAAATAACAAGAATTTCTGAAAACCTTCAGATTAGCCTTGAAAAATGTGTTCATAAATTCTTCTTTTGTACCCTTTAACTGTGGCTAAAATCCTGTTAATGGTGTACACAAATAGATGAAATGCAAGTATTTCTTACGATCTCTAAAATCTCTCAAGGGGGACAAAAATACTTTTATTATAACTCAAATCAATGGTTTTCAGAATTCGCAGTCGCTGAAATTAGTAATGCTACGGATATTAGAAGTACTAATATTATTGCTGACCTTGGCATCTTGGTAGATAAAAAACAAAATGCAAACCTGCAACTACCTGTTCAGAGAAAGAGGGGAGTTGTGGGTAAAGTGTCTTGCCCAAGGAGACATTGGTTTCTATCTTTTACCATGATTACACTGTGTTACACTGTAAACACTGTGGAACATTGCAGCAAAGGACACATGGATGTCTATAATTGACCCTGTTCAATCTAATCTTTACTTCATCCCATTTTTGACATTTACACTTTAAGGTAGTAATATTTAGACTTGCTACCCATGGGGCGATTTGTACTATTTTAATAAAGGTGAAAATTACTTAAAGCTCCACTGCGGAATATTTCAGCCAATAAATACTCACAAATAAAAGTCCCATTTTCAACATGGGTGTCTATATTGCTTAGGAACAAAAAAAAAAAACCAACAACAAAAAAATCTCACTGTGAATGAATTTGCCTCTCCACAGACCAGACTCATGACTTTGCTTGTTTGCTAAGTTATCTCCATTTCTTTGCTAACATTAGTGACCCCTGCCAAAATTGTGGCAGGACTGGTGTGGTGAAGGTAGGCAAATACATTAAAAGACATACATTTCATTTTAAATTTAGTGTCACTGTCACTGTGTTTTCGAGCTTTTGCTTTAAAGAATACGATGATAAAATACGCTTTACTTAATAAACTTTAACGCCCTGCTAATTCAATTTGCACACTTTCCAGTCATCAATATCAAGTGTTTTTGATCACCTTCCACTCATCACCACGGTAACAGCACAGATCATCGCCGTGGTAACAGTAGCATCACACACAAGACTCTTGGATCGACCTCCCACTGCTTGTGTTTACTGCCTCATGAATAACGCACTTCAAAAAACATTGAAAGCTTTGGGCAAACTTGGGGGAAACAATCACATCAAACTTTGAATATTGTTTTGTCATATGCAAATAACAACACATATTTATGATGGCCCGTATCGGAGAGACACGTCGCCGCTAATTCGATCTCACGGTTGCCACGGCGAGGGTGTCCTGTTTTAGCAGCTTAACAGAATCTCAGACCACAAAGTAATAAGTTAATCTGTATCCTCCGCACTCAGCAGTTAAAATGTGTCATCGCCACTTTTGTTCGGGAAATGAGGGCAAATCTGACAGAGGAAGTGAGGGAAGAAAACTCAATTCCCGTTGAAGTGGATCAGATTTAGTCAGCGCTGGATAAACAAACTTCTTGATAGTGCTTCAAGGAGATACGGTTAGAATTAGAATGCTATTTCTCTCAATGTCTTTCTTTGTACTAAAGTAGTCACTGTCTATTATCGTACAGCTTTATCTCCTCAAAGTTTTTCTCAGTAATCTCCTCGGAAATCGCACAGGGATGTTACAAGCTGATAGTCAATGCAGCGAAATACACCACACCCCCAGGCCAGCAGGGGTCCCCGCGGGGATGACAACTGCTGAATAAATATAAGATTACTACATTCAGTGAGAACATTCGAAGCGGGTTTAAACCATGGTTCTATAATAAGAACTGGATAAGACACTCCCCGTCTGTCCTGGTGCGAGTTAGATTAGTCGCCACTCCTTAGAAACTGTTAGCTTAGCCACACTCTGAGCCCGCGCTAGTTCCACTCTAGCTGCCATCGTGCGGGCTGGTCAGAACTGATCACGTTTCTGTCGTCACACAATGGGTAGCGCTGTGCAAGTATTCAGTAAGTAAACATGAAACAAAGACTTCCATGGTTTAAACCGCCATGTTTAAATGACAGAAGGCTTAAGATTTGCTATTGTGGGCAAAGACACTTATATAGTCTTGGCTCCGGTCATATTTCCCCGAGTTCAGATTGGTGTGACTGACAGGAGGAAAAAACAATCAGAATAATGCATGGTCCATTCCTGTCAGAACAAATAAGGCGGCTTAAGAATCAAAAAGAAAGGAAAAATTAACATAAGAGGACTCAAAAACAAGGGCCAAAATACACAGAGGACCACCGACTGATCAATACAATGGATCATCCTAGAGCAGCAGTGTCAAACTCATTTTCACTGAGGGCCACATTAACAAATTAACACTATAAATATAACTAAATGTGACCAAATGTAATGTAAAATAAATACTACTTTTTAATCTTCTTAATTTAGCGTTTCTATATTTATTACTTATTCAAGTTACAAATATTGCATATGGATTTGCATAGATATGAAAAAAAATGGCTGTGTAACTGTGCATCTCCTGATAAACTGATATTTTAAGACAGTCATACCTTTTAATTTACCTTGTTGCGGGCCACATAAAATGACATGGCGGGGCACATTAGGCTCTCGGGCCTTGAGTTTGACACATGTGCCCTAGAGGTTTGTCTGAGGCACACACTTTGACTTTGAATGAAATAAATATATGGTCTATCTCACACCAAAACATTTGATAATGAGGTTATTATGGTGCAGGTTTCCCAAAATTGCAGTAAAAAGTATCAATCAATGTAATTAGAGAGTAATTCCCCGGAAAGCCCGAGGCCCAACAAAAATTGGTCCGCGCCCGGCCTGTTCAAAACGATAGATGACCAATGACCAGACTGTAAATCCTCCGAACAAAAAGTCAGACTACTATGAGAAAACTTTTTCAGGTTCATTACCCTTCTATTCAAGGTTGCTATAAAATCAGTTGCCAGGAATACAATGGCAGTATGCGCTTGGCCGGAGTTACACACTGGCTGGTGGTAAACACTCAAACCTCCGTGCCAATGCAGCCATCTCACTAACAATAAAAACTCTAGTTATTAAAAAAATTAAAATTGAAATTAAAAAAATCCATTTTGCATTCTGCGGTCTCAGAGGGTTAAAACCTAAAATCCACACTACACTTGTTCTATAATTTAGTGTACAGCCAGTTGACTTTGAACCTGATCTGGAGCCAAGTCAGGAGGTAAAATACAGAATTTTGTTGATCCAAGTTGGATTTTTAATGTGAGAATAAAACTACCTCCAATCTGTCTGCTGTTTTTATTGTACATTCGATTTTATTGGAAGGACATCAAAAGCAGTGTACCTGACTTTTTATTGTGATTGTGAAAATGTCAAAACTAGAACTAGTTAAATTGATTGCAGTGGTCCAAATTTATTCTTCCCTAATGCATTCAGAGCGTCCTAATTATTTACCACAATGAGTTCTTAAGAGTTTTCCACAACTTCCAGTGACAGAGTTGAGTTTTGCTGTCACGGTAAAGATAAAACACTACTGGCATGTTAACAGCGCACTTCCTGATTCTCAAACAATACAACGCTTTATAATGGGAAGCAGACAGCACTTATTTTGACGCCAAGAACTGATTTTTACAATATATCTGTACTGGGATGACACAAATTTAACTTTTCTACATGAAAAACAAACAAAAAATAATAGATGGATACAGCCACTTTATGTAGCTAAACATCAAACAAAAAAATATTATTTGTTGTTGATCACTGAACAAGTCTACAACATGAATCCAGGGATGCTCAGTGACGTTATAAGAATACCTTACATTCTATCAAATTCTACATTAGTATCCAAAAAAACAAAAATAAATCCAAGACTTATATTGCATGCTGTCACAAATACTTAAATACACATTTTTTGATTTATTTTGCCTTCATAAAAATGCTAGACCTCCGCTCAGTAGAGATGTCAGGCTCTAATAACTCCGTCTGACATATTGGCTTTTTGTAAACTCAATTTCCCATAAGGCCATTTTAATCTTTCAGAGGAATCCATAGTGAGGACTTCAAACAGATGAGTGAGCTGGCACAGAGAGATGAGCGCCGCGCTGGGTCTATTTACAAAAGCTCTGTTTGAATGATATCTTTCCAATCTGTAAAACTAATGTGGGCTATTTTCACATGGCAAACACCTGTTCTTGCATGATTGACATAAGAGGGAAAAAAAAAAGATTGGTGGATAAGCTTAGTGTGAGTTTCAATATTTTTACGTATAAAACGCCCTGCACACAATTTTTCCCATGTATCTGAGTAAAATGAGTCTTTCCCCAGAACAGATATATTGTATAAGCAGCTCTCGAGGTCAAACTAGGTCTGCTACATACTGTTTGCATCTAATTATGAGGCGTTTTACTGTCCAGTCATGAGGAAGTGAGTGTAAAGCATGCAAAGTTGCTGTTAGCTTTCCTGTCACGGCAAAACGCTGCTGGTCTCTGAAAGTTGTGAAAAGAACTTATAAACTCATCACAGTGAAGTGTTAAAAATGGACTAGTTGTGTTTTTCATGTTTTTAAGACAGTAAAAATCAAGCAGACTACAGCGTCTTTATTCAAACTTTACAATTTCAACATAAAATCATGTTAACAATTTACACATAAAATCCAACGTTTGTCATAGAAATACATGGGTTTTGGTTAAATGGGTTGAAAAAAAAATGTGTTTGTCATAGACCATTGAAATTTTAGTACACATATTCCACACATGATACTGAACAAAAAAGCCAAAGAAGACACACCTCTATTTCCAACTGTGCAGGCGTGAAAATGTCATAAGTGCTCTCATTGGAATAAATGGAGAAGTATTACATAGACCAGAGGTGTCAAACACATTTTTGTCGAGGGCCACATCTGCAACATGGCTGCCGTCAAAGGGTCAGATGTATAATAAATGTAACTACTTTTTAAAATTGTTAATTAACTGTTTCTGTATTCATTACTTGTTCAAGTTACAAATGTTACATATAAATTTGCAAAGATGTAAAAATATAGCTGTGTAACTGTCTGTGTCCCGTGATAAAATGACATTGCAAGGCCATCATACCTTTTAATTTACCCTGTCGAGGGCCACATAAAATGATGTGGAGGGCCACGTTTAGCCCGTGGGCCTTGAGTTTGACACATGTGACATAGACGCTGATTTTGGGGGGAGGTGCGATGTAAGTGGGAACGAACAGCAGGATCTACGCGGTGGTGTGTAGCCTGCAGTCGCAAGGGGTGGTGAGGGCCTTCATCACTGCTTGTGGTTTTAGTTATATTTGGGAATGTTGTCATTTTTAGGTAAAAGGGAAAGAACTTCATTGAACTTAACTGCGACTTTACTTCAAATAACTCAAAATTTACAAAAACTTCATTAAAAAAATCATAAAATACGCTGCTCCTTGCAATTAAAGTATGAGCGATTATTTAAACGATCTTGTTTTTATTTCGTAAGGTGCTAAATGATACATATATATTTCTCTTTACATTTTTGGCGACACTTACTGTTACATATTCGAATACGTTTTAGGAAATGCATATATTTCCTATGATCTTACCCGTCCCTGTAGCCTCATGATTGCATTAGCATATAGCACATACTTTAACACTCCAGAGGTTCTGCAGGCTGTGGGTCATATCTAAGTGCAAATCTCATGTCGGGTCTCATGTTTTCTCAAGCAGCTCCTAACTCCGCCTCAACTCATGGGCGGAAAATAACCTTCTCCAAAGAGAGAGAAGAGCCCACCAGAACCATACCAAATCTGGATGATGGAAACATATTGAAGTGAAACTATCTCCTCCTTAGCATCACCTCAACCTAGAATCTTTTCACTCGCACACGTAGGCGGACATTGCATCGCCATAAACACTGTATTTTCCGGATACGGCATTATCTGGGCTAGCTTGGGGGCACTAGTGGGTCGTCCTTTTGATGATAAGAAAAGTGAGGAGCGATTTCTAATTTATCGCTTGGCTTGGGGGGGCGTTCTGCTTTTGTACTATCATAGGATATAGACAAAGCGGCGCTGAAAGAAAACATACACATTTTAATCCCAGGATCAAATCATCAGAAATAGATCGAGAAAGAGAAGACGGGAGGAAGAAAGACACTATTGTTGTTTAATCGGCATTAGGAACGGTTTAGGGAGTGAGTAATGATGTTAATTTTAGAAACCTGAGATGAACCGGAGTATCGAGGGAACGCTGAGGAGGTGCAGAATCAGTGGTCTGTAAAGATTAATGCGGACAAAGAGAGTGGGGCTTTGGGGATAAAGATTTAAATCTAACTTGGCGACAAAGGCACAGGTTTTAAAGAAAAAGAGAGATAGCTTCTTGGGTAGCTGTACTTCCATAGCAACTTAATGATAAAAGCAAGTGAAAAGCTGCAAGTTAAAATCAGTAGTTTTTTTTATCAGTTATTTGTGCTGGACTTGAGAAACTATCTTGTTTCTGAAACCACCGGGTATCAAAAGAAATATATATTTTTATAACACATGAAGAATATTTAAAAAAGTTAAGAAGCTCGAGATTGTGACGTCACACAACATAGAATTTTCACTTTGCCCAACGTTAAACCAATGAAGATTTTAAGATGCTCGTTTTTTAAGTGACAGATGTATTCACCAGTAGTCATCAAGCAGCTTATTAGGTTGTTCCACCTCACTTTCATTTGCTGTTAATGTTGTTTTTGCTAATATATCTCTGTGAGAATACAACTACCAGAAACATGGCAGACTTCCATGGTAACAGCATTTTTTCCAGTTCCTTTCAGAACACTATACAAGCTATATTTAGACTTTAATTAAGATACTTCTACAGATTAGTTCAGGACTAAAAGTGTCATAGCTTTTGAATCTTGCAACATTAGCAAGTGGCAAAATTAGAACAAAATATAATTATTACTGTTAATACAAATACAGCAAATTTGTCAATAAGGTATGAACATAGTAAAAGAAAAATTCAAATCTGTCAACTGGACAAAAAGTTGTTGGAGTGAAGACATGTCGTTCTGGTCAGATTGCTGGTGGACACTGGGATCTGTGCCTGTAGCTCGTTAGACCTAACCTACAAACACAAACTGTATACAACCGGTTTCAGTGCAGTTAGATCCTCACTTCAGACAGATATGAGGCAGTGTCCATCAGTAATCTGACCAGAACTGAAGAAGCGACTTTTGTCCAGTTGACAGATTTGAATTTTTCTTTTACTATGGATCAAACCTGGATGACTGAGACATTACACAGACAAGGTATGAATGTATATAATAGAAAATGTCCTCTTAAAAACATTAAAACATTATTTGCAATGGATCTAGAAAAATGCACACAAGATCACCACAACTATTTAGCAGTGTGTGATTATTGTAAACACAAGGATAGTTGTTGAACTTTGACTTTATTTTAAAATTATTTGATTTAAATTATTTTATTTATATTTATATTTTGAACTCATTTACAAAATCTTAAGTCCATGTCCTTGAATGGTGGTTTAAGGTCAAGTATCTTTAAACAATAAAATACCTGAAATTGACTAAATGCATGAAAGATAAGTTTAACACCATAATGTGAAACTTTCCTGGCAAAGCAATAATGGAGACAAGCAGATGGCATGCCCTCCATCAGAAAAGTTACAGAGTGCACCTTTAACAAACTTCTTTCTTTTCCCCCTTTTCATTACTCTAAATGATTACTTGCTTCGCCCATTTGTCTCTAAACTCCTGCCCCATCTCTGCGTGTTGTTGTGCGGGTTAACCTTATTCCACCTGGCCAATCCATCCAGGCCAAAGTCAATCGAAAAAGTGATTTGTCACGGCTCTGGCTCGGGCCAAATTAGTCCTCCTAACACACAACTCTACGGGGAAGCTTTAGAACACAGAATCCATCCAATCGCTCCAAAAAGAGGATGGGAGGTTTTTTTTTTTCATCCGCTATAATGCTGCGCGGTTCGACTGGCAGACCCCACCAAGCTGCTGCTACTGATAACACCGGGACCTAGACAGGAAACAATGACACAAACAGCCTCCCCAATTATAGCGGATATAGGCAAACATTTAGCAAAAACAAGCCCGATCGCAGAGCCCATCGCACAATAATTACATTCAGGCCAGTTAAATGCATGGATACTTATTGGCGAGAGGTTTAGGAGCATAGGAGAGACAGAAATAGTGGTTGAATAGGGCAAAAAGGAGGGATTATGTTGGAGATTTGGTGTTATGCTCCCATTGCAGAGAATTAAAGGGCTTTTTATACCACCAGCTGAATGAGCAAGAAGCGGTTTTCTGACCAGATTTGCACAAACGCATTCAAAAGAACTCAATGGTGTTTAATTAAAACGTGATCCTTTCCTGTCTGGGATCCTTTCCTATTTGTGACATATGACATATAGGAATACATAATTTTTTTATACATGTGAAATGCCTCATAGAAAGCCCGAGCCCAAGCTTAAAGGGGCCCCAAAGCTAAATATGCCTTAAGGGGCCTCACCACTTCACTGCCCTCACTTCATTGGACTAACTATTGGTGATTCACATCTCATAACATGACTTCAGCTGAAATCACATCCAAGTCTGTTTGTATTACCAACATTAAATGAAATACTAAGGTGAAAAAGACATTGTAGAAGGTTAGGGCCAGTAACCAGAAGAGCAGTATACCAGCATTCGACAGGGGGTGTGGGGGTCCTTCTCCAGAATTATTATTATTTTTTTTAAACATTTTCCACTTTTCTTATTAGTATAAATCTTATCCAGTTGGCTAAAGTACAATGCACAATTTTTCAGCATTTGCTAAAAATGGCTGAATCAAAAAACACATTGTGGTAGACCTGCCAAGAGCAATGATATAGCAGTGTCACAATTATAGCAGTAGTTGCAGTATTAGTAGTAGTATAACATACGTTTGAGACCAGATGAGGACGATGTAGGAGGTCTGGATGAAGAGGAGGAGGAAGAGGAGGAGGTCTTGAGGGGAAAGGAGGTCTTTCCACGACGGGATGATGGAGCCAGCACCCGGGAGCGCTTCAGAGGGATGACCGCCCGAGGGGGAGGGGCAACTCTGCCGTGGTAGTCAAACAGCCTGCAAGTACGGTTATCAGAGTTATTTATGCCATCACTTTAGGTATTAGAAATATTGCTGAAACAATTACCAAGGGGCAAAGGAGAGGATTATTATGACAGACAGTTGACTGAGGTGTGAGAAATAGTTTATGAAAAAACTTTGGCCCTTTTCCAGATCTGAGACAGTATCTTGGCCAGGAGCATCTAGCTGGAGATGAAACCCTGTTTTGCAGGTTGATTGGGAGAACTCTGACACCCCTGAGAAACCATTTTTCTACAACCACATTGAAATATAAAAATATTAAAAGGTATTTTTTTGCCATGTGTAACAATTAGGGTTATCAAACAAATCAAAAATCACACACTAATCAATAGTATCAAAACAATTTGAGCAAGTATCGATACTAAAAAGTCACAGGACAGAAATGAACCTTTCCCGGATAGTTTAAGAATGATCTTGAGCTGTATCAGAACAGACTACAAGACTACATACACTAGTATAAACTCACGGTCCACAATACCTCCCTGGACGACCGAAGGATTACACAGATTTAAGACCAAATGTTAATATGAATGAAAGTATTATTATTTAATGTTGAACATGACATTCTATTCTTTTTTATTGTCATTTGGGATTCAGAATCAGTATTGAGTGTCGAGTCTATTCCTTAGGATCAAAATTGAATGTCAGTATTGTGACAACACCAGTCCTGTGTTCAGCAACACTGACAGGCTGTTTGTAACCCAGGGTGCCAGGGTGTTTTTAAAGTCCATGCACCATCATTATAACCCGGTTAACCAGTGTGTTAGTCACTCTGAATGGAGTTGTACATATTTATCAATGCTGGAATACTGAAAACGATCAGGGAAAGGCGGAATTTTAAGATGCTGATTAGTTGAAGTGTCGAGATGCTAAGGTGTCCGAAAGTGTTTTAAACAGATTGAATAATGCATTGGACCTTTAAATGCTCCTCTATATTTAGTTTCACCTCTGGGCTCATTGTAAATCCCATTGGCCTTTTGGATTCCAATGCCTTCCTCTTTGTCAGACGATGCATATAAGACAAAAGGATTGAGATCTGCTCCTGTATCATCTCAGAGTGAAGAGGCTGCAGAGGAGGGGGCGCTAAATGTCACCCGGAGGTGTCACTTTGACGGTGGTGGGGCTGGTGTGTGTCTGTCACAGCACTCCAGCCAAGTTGACATTTGGAAATGTCTTGGAGGATAAGTGCTATGATCGCTGGAGGAGGGGCGCAGAAACAAGTGAGGCTTCCGTCATTAGCAACTCCTCATGCTCGTCGGCGCAGCACTTCAGACAAGATGAAAGAATTCATAAGGGAAACTTTAAGTCTGGGTATCTGCATGTATCAAATGAGATCATGTACTCTGTGTAGTTCTACATTGTCTCTAATTAAAGAATATGAGTGTGACGAGTGGTTGTCTTTGCCTCTTGTCAGCTATGTTACCAATTTGACACTGGGCATGGCGTATCCTGTCTAAGGCACATAGTTGCAAAGGTAACCCACAAGCTATGTGTTTATAAACTGTCTGCAGTAAAACAATTTATGTACAATAGAAACCTTTTTTCTTCTACTAAATAATATAAATATTGCATATTTGTTTCAGCGTGCACCGCAAGGAAAAACAGTGTGGCATCTAGAGGCACTTCTCAGCATTTCGGAAATGTTCTATCTGCCAAAAATGGTATTATTATTTTATCAAGTGTTTAAGCTTAAGACAGCATTGACCTATTTTGACATTTTGTTCTAGTCAACTAGAAAATCTGAATTCCATAATGCAGTGCGCTATGTAAGCTTTCTGGTGCTAGTCTCCATGGAGATGTTATCGCTTTGAATGGAAATGCCCATAACTGAATAAACACGGACATAAGTTAATAACATGGAACATTCAAGCCAAAACAATGACATCTCCATGGAAACAAGCTATGTGGTGGACCGGAAAACATGCACTTTTATCATCCACTCTTGCGAGTAGCAGAATCTCAGTTCTTCTGTCTATGAAACGACTATGAATTGACTTTTATCATAGTGGAGCACACAGGTCAAGGGCTTATTAAAGTCTGTTTTTACAAATCTAAAATATTACCAAATCG